>NW_017308447.1:129498-153798 GCF_000935625.1 Nanorana parkeri | reverse complement strand
AATCACATTCAGCCTTTGGCGAGAATCTCAACTTCTAACCAATTCAAGTTTGCCAAAATCCTCCAAAAAAATAACGAGCCGTGCAAATGTTTCTTCTGATACAGCACACGCCTCCGATGCAGTGTCACGCGGCATGTACACAACAAACTACAGAGCACAGGAGGGGGGCAGCTGCTCGTTTTTTTTTAACCTGACTAACTTTTAAGACATCAGCACACCAAGACATTGTGGACAATTTCATACTTCCAACTTTGTGGGAGGAGTTTGGGGACGGCCCCTTCCTGTTCCAACATGACTGCGCACCAGCGCACAAAGCAAGGTCCATAAAGACATGGATGGGGGAGTTTGGGGGAGAGGAACGTGACTGGCTGCACAGAGTCCTGACCTCAACCCCATAGAACACCTTTGGGATGAATTAGAGGCGGAGACTGCGAGCCCCTCCCCCAACATCAGCACCTGACCTCACAAATGGTCCAACATTCCCATAGACACACTCCTAAACCTTGTTCCTGTGGACAGGAAGAGAAAGGGAAAAGGGAAAGCATGATGATTGCCAGCTAGCTATAGAGAGGCTGCTGGAGTGTAAGTGCAAGGAAAGGGTTAATCCAGCGCAATGGATCGCGGTTACTAATGGGCAATGCTTTGATGAGTGAGGACATCGGGCTTATTGGGGTGAAGTCCGTGACGTGTGCGGCACAGACTTCATCATTTATGTTCCTGACGAGGATTATAAATAAACAATGAACCCGGCGAGACTAAACCTATTTGTCAATGTTACCTGAGCAGAGGGCGTGGCCGGGGGCGGCATTGTTCTACGCACCGTACAGCAGGTTCTGTTGCAATGCTGTTCTTAGCTGTGTCCCCTGTGACCTGGCTCTGAGGGCTGCCATTGGTGGCTGGCACTGGTCATGTGTCAATGGACCCATTCGGTGACGGTGCACAGCCATCCATCTGGAAGTGGGCGCGGAGTACTGCTGACCCCTAATATACTTTGTGGCACCACAGGACTGAGGTTATCCAGAAGAATCCAGCAGTAGATCTGTACCGTCCTTACTCAACCTTTTTTTTTAGTTGCGGCACCCTTTAAAAGTATGTAAAATCTTGAGGCACCCCAGTCTAAAAATGTAAAAAATGTGTGGTGAATGTGTGGATTGCCCCCAAAATAATCCTTAACCTAGATAGGGATCTGGTATGAATGTTAAGGGGAACCAAACCAAAACAAACAACAACTTTTCACACCAGAGTTCCCCCTTTCTATCAGAGTCCCCCCCCTTTCTATCAGAGTCCACCCCTTTCTATCAGAGTCCACCCCTTTCTATCAGAGTCCACCCCTATCTATCAGAGTCCCCCCCTTTCTATCAGAGTCCCCCCCCTTTCTATCAGAGTCCACCCCTTTCTATCAGAGTCCCCCCCTTTCTATCAGTCCCCCCCTCCCCATCGGAGTCCTCCCCTTCCCACCACATTTCCTCCCTTCCCAATCAGGACGGGGGAGGGCACAGCCGGCTCTGCCTCTGGATAGGCAGAGCCAGCTGTCAATCACGCAGCTGGGTGGATCCAGACAGAATAGTTGGGATCCGTCTCAGTATATAATGAGCCTAGGGTGACGGGAGGACGCTAGTTTGTGTCCTCCTGTTACCCTAAGGAGAACTATGGGGGGGAAACACTGACCCCGTAGTTCTCCTTTAAATTCTGCCCGAGAACTGTCTGGAATGTGAGCCATGAGTGGCCCTGCCGACGAAACCTGGCTCAGCATACTTCAGCTGAAACAATGTGGAGGAGGGGATACGTGTACCTGACTCCCTCTGTGTACCTGACTCCCCCTGTGTACCTGACTCCCTCTGTGTACCTGACTCCCTCTAAATCTCCCGGAATCACAAGTGCTAAACATATAAAGTACGAGGTGGCAAAGTCAATAAGTCCTTCTATACGTGTTAATGACGGCGCCGGAACATTACGTACTGATAAGAAACTTCAACAATGATTCATGAAGCCACCCGGCCAATCCCGGCACAGCTGTGGGAAGTGTTCTGGGTAAATGTTTGTATTCTTCTAGTCATCAATTAGGTGACATTTTATATGTTGCTCAATGAGCCGTGTGTATTGTGTGTGTATGTACAATAGTCATGTTGTCTGAAGGTGGCTCTTCTCACCTATGTGCTTTCATTGCACCCGCACAGGCTCGTCATTGTGCTCTGTAGTATGTACTCTACCTGTAGTATTGCATTTGTAATTACAAGTATGTAGTTATATGTACTGTACCTGTAGTATTGTATGTGTAATTACATGTATGTAGTTGTATATACTGTACCTGTAGTATTGTATGTGTAATTACATGTATGTAGTTATATATACTGTACCTGTAGTATTGCATTTGTAATTACATGTATGTAGTTGTAGGTACTGTACCTGTAGTATTGCATTTGTAATTACATGTATGTAGTTGTATATACTGTACCTGTAGTATTGTATGTGTAATTACATGTATGTAGTTGTATATACTGTACCTGTAGTATTGTATGTGTAATTACATGTATGTAGTTATATATACTGTACCTGTAGTATTGCATTTGTAATTACATGTATGTAGTTGTATGTACTGTACCTGTAGTATTGCATTTGTAATTACATGTAGTAACATGTATGTAGTTGTATGTACTGTACCTGTAGTATTGCATTTGTAATTACATGTATGTACTGCACCTGTAGTATTGCATTTGTAATTACATGTATGTACTGTACCTGTAGTTACATGTATGTAGTTGTAGGTACTGTACCTGTAGTATTGCATTTGTAATTACATGTATGTAGTTGTGTGTACTGTACCTGTAGTTACATGTATGTACTGGACCTGTAGTATTGTATGTGTAGTTACATGTATGTAGTTGTAGGTACTGTACCTGTAGTATTGCATTTGTAATTACATGTATGTAGTTGTGTGTACTGTACCTGTAGTATTGTATGTGTAGTTACATGTATGTAGTTGTACGTACAATCCTATGTGCAGTATACAATCTCTTTCAACCGCTCCCTCTCAGCACTGTGTGGCAGAGTATTAATGCTCAATACCCGTAGGCGTGTTCCTCGGTCATGTGACCATTTTAGGACTACGCTCCATTCTACTGAACGATTGCGCAATGACCTCGTTCCTCCGGAATGTCTGCTGCTCAGGTACATATTATATTAGCCGGCCAACAATGACGCCGACCTGCTCAGGTATCATGACCTCATCACGTTGTTGTTTATCTCTCATCATTCTATACGGGGAGAATGACTTTGTGCTCGCTCACCCGTGTCAGATCTCAATGGCCTGCATTGTACATGTTGTTGTCACGCTGAACGCTGTGACCCGTCTATTATATAACACAGGAAACGGGCCGTCTTCTAAGTGAATCATATTTTGCAGAAATGCAAACATCCCGATTATTACGCCACACTAAACCTGCTGGAATGCCGATCACCGGATACACCTATGTAATGACACTGGTGACACTATTAGGGTTAGGGCTATACCTCGGCCAATGAGCACGCCTGGAACCCTGAGAGGGACAAACAGCTTGTCAGGATTTCCAGTCTCTATAACGGAGAAATGCAGAAACAGCGCATGCGCCGGAAATGTCTTGGTGGCCTTAGGAGCTCGTAGGCTGGGCTCACACCTAGGCGTATCGAATATGCGTGTTTGTCGCCGAGCGTTTTTACAGCGATTTGCGGTAAAAGAAAAAAAAAATGCACGTTTCCAAGGGCTACCTGGCTGTATCCCAATGGATACGTGCGGCAAAAGAAGCCCCTGTACTTCTTTGGGCGTAGGGCGGAACAGTGCCCATAGGCAATCATTGGTTTTCACATGTTGAGCGTTTTACAGAGCGTAGGAACGCGCTGTAAAACGCCCAGGTGTGAACCAGGCCTAAGGCCCCGTTCACATTGAGCGATTTATCGCGCGGTGATTCCCGCGATATCGCGGCAATATACCGCGCGATATCGCTCTCCAATGCTTCTCAATGGGGGCAAAGGGTCCTGCTGTCGCGGGTCGTGTGTCGCTACAGCAGGACCCTTTTTGGAGCGGATTTAGCCGCGATTCAAGCTTGCTCAATGCAAGCATTTGCGCCATATCGCGCAAAATGCAAATCGCGCGACAAACGCATTTTCCCAGCGATATCGCTCATATTTCCACGCGATATCGCTCTATGTAGCTTCTCCAATCCGTTTAAATGGAGATGTTCACATCTCGTCGCTCAATATCGCTTGTAGCCCGTCGCTGGTAGCTTGTCGCTCCTACATGACCCTTTTTTCCAGCGATTTTGCTCCTAATTGCATACAGCCCAATGCGACAAGTCGTTCAATGTCGCTCAAAATCGCGCGATTTTCATGTCGCTCAGTGTGAATGGGGCCTAAAGGAGCCGGGACCGGGGGACCGCACAAGTATATAGATTCCCTTGATAACCAAGTGCTTTGAACCGTTAAGGAATCCAGGACTCCTCCCCAGCCCATCAGGCTGGCGTCCGTCATGAGGACCCTCCAAATCGTTGGGAGGAAGGATTTTCCCGACTCTGAAATCCACATCAGAGATGACCCGGTGGTAAGGCACATGGGACAATTCAGAGACTGGTTTTGCTCGTCCCACACAGCTAGAATGCTGAAGTGTGACAGCCCTAAAAGAGGCCACCATCAATCCCAGTACCTTCATGCAAAAGCGATAAAAGGGCAGTTTTTGGACCTTGGGGTCCCGGAACATGTGAGTGAGGGGACAATACTCTGGATTGGGCAGCGTCCATGACTAGGCCCTGGTACTCCAAGCAATGAGTCGGATCGAACAGACTTCTGGAAGGTGAGGCTGGACATTGGCAGACAAGGCATGGACCCCGTGCAGTCCCTTTACAGGAGATCATCCAGATAACCCACAATGTGATCACCCCGAGATCACAAAGAGCAAGGCCTGGGGCTAACACTTTTGTGAAGACTCGTGGTGTTGTGAATAGACCAAAAATAAGAGCAACAAACCAAAAAGGCTGCTCACCCTGCGAAATGCAGGAAGGGTTGATGGGGAGAAAAGGTGAGTACGCATCCTGGATGTACCCGGAGCGCTTCAAAGAGTTTGCCCACCGTGTCCTTGAAGACAGGGACCATTAGTTTCTTGTTTAGGCCCGGTCCACAAGGACCACCCACTTTTTAACTACCTCCCGGCCAGCCGCTGTGTATACACGGCCTGCCGGGAGCTTCTTGGATGTAACTGGGCGTGTATACACGTCCCGTCCCGTTACATTAGCTCTATCTGTCCCCAAAAAATGGTATAAAATTCATTTCAGTGCAGCGCTGCGTGACGGAATAAATGTCAAAGTACTGCAGCGCTGAACACTGAAAAATGGCCTGGCCAGGTAGGGGATCTAAACACCTGGTCTTCAAGCAGTTAAAGAAATGGAGGCCAGCACTGGCTGTGTTTGAGCAAAATGGTGTTCTTAAGTTTGCAGGAGGTCGAAGCTGATGGAGTCCTCCCGTATTGTAGTTCAGCATTGTTCTGAACGTAAATCAGTCAACTTGATCTAGAGTTGATCCATGAAGTCTTGTGCCCACACAGGATCTAGAGATGAGACTCCTCTCGGCAGGCAGATCAGGATGTACTGTACCCTGTTCCAGGACAAAGCCAGACACGGGTGACCTGAGCTCAGGTCTCCGATCGCTGGACTCCAGGTACAATACATCTGCCCTGTGCTCAGAGAAAAGTCAAATATTATTCAGTTTACTCCAGCAATAGACCCGGGGAGTCATGGCTGAAGGGTCTCTCTGGAGATAAGAACCTATGCACCTGTATATTCCGTGATTGGAACTGCTGGCACTTTAGTTCCTTACTTGCGCTAAACTATTGTCTGGAGACTGAGACAATCCTTTGCTGTGGACCCAAAGCTGCAGCGGGGCCTCCAGAACTTTAACTGCCAACTTTGACCAAGCAGCCTCCGCCCAGTGCCACTCTGCCCACCTCATCCTTTGCCCCTGCTACCCAACACTGGCCAGGTCCCCCTGGACCTTCACCTGTCCCCAGTGATCTTCCTCCAGGACTCTACAAACCCCTTATTCCAGGAATCCCCATCTGGATTTCCCTCTGCCAAGCCAACTATCTGCCCTGGACTGTTGGACACCTACAGTGCGAGTTGTTTAATCCATGTGCTCCATCCCTTGCTGTGCAGATTGCTACCCTGTGAACTGTTGCCCAGTGTCCTTGACTGCTGGCCCCTTGTCATGCCAGGAGAGCATGTTATCCTGAACTTAAAGGAGAACTATGGGATTAGTTATTTCCACTCACCTCATAGTTCTAGCCGACCTGTGACAATGAGACTGTCACAGGTCAGCTCAGTAAATCGGGAGGTGAGGGAACACATACCGGCGTTCGCTCACCTCTCAATCCTGTCACGGCTCGATTCCCCCCTCCGATCCGCCAGCGCTGACTGGCAGAACGGACAGGGGAGGGTGCAGCTGGCTCTGCCTTTAGATAGGCAGAGCCAGCTGTCAGTCACGCAGCTGGGTGGATACCGGCACAATTGTCAGGATCCGCTTCAGCGTCTCAGTATACTGCGAGCCTAGGGTGGCGGGAGGACAATAGTTTGTGTCCTCCTGTTACCCTAAGGAGAACTATGGGGAAAAGCCCTGACCCCATAGTTCTCCTTTAACGCTACCCCGTATTGTTCTCGGAATCTCCATCTCAGTACCACACCTGTAGCTTGGGCCCACTTCAATGTACTGATCTGCCATGCATGAGTGAGGGGATTCCAAAAGGGGTACTCAAACAATGCAGGGGAAGCAGGGTCGAGCTGTTATGTACTCATCACAAGTAGTAATCCACTTCTGACTCACCTGAGGTAAGGATTGCTGCAGCTGCTGAGGCATCAAAGATGGAACAGTGCAGCCCCTAATAGAGGGGTTGTACAGGCACAATGGTGACAGCCCACCTACAGCAGGGAACCAAATTTAAATAAATACCTGAGCTCATCCCAAGATGTGACGCATTGAATGCCTACTAACGTGGCCAGCAACATATGGCTGAAACACTCCATTTAAAGCATCAGAGCCAGCAACAAAGATGTAACAACCTAACCAGGCTCCTCCCAGCTACCTATGGCTGCAAGCAGCACAACCTATGCTCTAGCAGCATAGTTACATAGTATTTGAGGTTGAATAAAGACATTAGTCCATCAAGTCCAACCTATTAGGATCTCATTCTAGGAGTACCTGTACCCCTGTATGTTACCTGTACCCCTGTATGTTACCTGTACCCCTGTATATTACGGTCCCTTAAGAAATCGTCCAAAAGTTTCTTGAACAATTCCACATTCTTTGCTGAAATCACCGCCTGTGGCAGCGAGTTCCAGACCCTAACTGATCTAACTGGGAAGAACCCCCTTCGCCCCTTGTGCTGGAATTTTTTTTCCACCAATTTTAGGTGGTGGCCTCTAGTTTTTGTAACGGAGTTAATTTTAAACAGTTTATCGCTAATGTTGCTGCCACCATTGAACATTTTGTACATGGAGATCATATCCCCCCTTAATCTCACCTCCAATGTGAACATGTTTAAATTTAGTAGCAGGGACCGATTAGCCCCAACCCATAGGAGATTGCAGCACAAGACCATTTAAAAGGCAAGGCCCTAATGTCTCGCAGTGTTAACTGCCCTCAGATGAAAGTGAGAACCTCATCCCGATTCTGGCTTTGCCTACCATGGTGGACACACCCCAATGGGGCAAGGGTCTTCAGGGACAGGACTCCACCAAAAGATGGACTGTGGCTCCATATACCTCAGATTTTTTAACATAAACCAATACTGTATTCCATGGTTGTTTCCCTGCTCTCTTTGCTGCTCTTCCTTTTAAATCTGTTCTCATGCTTGGGGAGAACTTCTATTTTGCAGCAGACTGCCTTGTCTCAGGAATGGATACAGGGTGTCTGTGTATAGGTTTGCAACCTGAGCCAGCACTACAGGAAGAGGCCCTGAGCTGCAAAGGGAAGTTCTCCCCCAGCATGAGAAGACATGAGGATTTCAAAAGGAAGAGCAGCAAAGAGAAGGGAAACAACCATGGATTACAGTAAGGCGCACATTACAGTATTGGTTTATGTTAAAATATCTGAGGGTTTAATGTCACTTTAATATTGTACAACAGTGCCAAAATGAGTTTCACAAAGAATCCAGCAGTGTCAAGGTGAGCACCACAAGGATCTAGTGCCTGAAGGGACGTTATATGCTGGCCCTGCATGCCCAGCTGGCATGGTCCAGTACCAGGATGCTTGCTAAGGGACACTGATCTGGACGCTGTAAGTCAGCCATTTTGGCTATAGAGAAGCCAGAAGCTTGATAGACAAATCAGCAGAAAACATTGTTATAGTTAAAATCACATTCCTATCCCAGGAAAGAGAAGGTCCATAACCTACGGACACTAGCAGAAGCCAAATGCTTACTGGAGCAGAAGGGGTTATATGAAGATGTCCTAACTTTGTTTTGTTGTCAGTGTCCAATCACCTGAAGGTAGCTTCATATAACCCATGTTCTAAGACTGGAAGCCCTATATACTCTATGATGCAGAGTTGAGATTGACATCTCCCTGGGACACTGGCAAAAAACCCCGAGGCATACTGGTAAATAACTTGTGCCGATATCAACCATGCTACAAGCACTGAACTTAGAGAACTAGGAGGTGAGCGAAAAATCACTCATCCCGAGTTCGAGCCGACGTGTGACAATGAAACTGTCACACGTCAGCTCAATAGATCGGGGACACATACCACCGCTCACTTCTCGATCATGTCCGTGCAGAGAGGTGACTGGTCACTCACGGCTCCCTGCAGAATTTCCCCCTGCCGCAGCGCTGACTGGCAGAATAGGGGGTGGGTACAGCTAGCGCTTGGTGGATCCAGACAGTATTGTCAGGATCCATCGCAGCTGTGGCATCTCAGCATGTCGCAAGCTGTAGCTCGCTTTATACTGAGCTTTGGGGGGGACGGGAGGACGCTAGTTTGTGTCCTCCCGTTACCCTTAGAAATATGGGGAAACCCACTGACCTGCGAGCAGAAAAAAATTGCCGTCTGGAGACGGCAACCCGCAGATGCTGCAGTGCCGTCCGTCCGTTTTTTTACTACGGGCGGACGGCAAGAGGTTAATACTAAATCAATACATTTCTATTGGTACATGCATCGATGAGGCATACTGGTAGTAGGAGGGTTATCCCGGAATGCTTAACAGTTTGCTAGTGTCCAATCCTCCTATAGGCAGCAGTATAAGCCAAATGTTAATGGTTCCCTGTGCCCCTCAGCAGAGCAGAATGAAAACTTCCACAGCAATCATAACCAGCACTCTGGGCTGACTGGGGAAACTTTCAGCATTTCCTATGTCCAGCCTGAATCTACCAGCAGCTGTTGATGGTAATCTTCAGATAAGATCATTTGTCCCAACCATTCCATCTGAAACCTTCCTCCCACACATGATGCAATGCTCTTGCCAGACCCCCAAAAACAGGAGGGAGACAACAAATCATCCCAGCTTTGGCAGAGTGGTGGGGGAAGCACAGGGGGGGTTATGGGGAACTTGCGATTTCTGATGCTTAAAGTAAATGGTCTTTCCTTCTGCTTATCAGTCATCCAGCACCTTTTTATGCATGGAGCTGTACAAAGGGGAGGCTGGAGGAACTGAATAGCACTGACAGGATCCCCATATTTGATTGGCTGCAGGGGGGGGCAGACAACAGAGTGCAGACAACAGAGTGCAGGGGGCAGACAACAGAGTGCAGGGGGCAGACAACAGAGTGCAGGGGGCAGACAACAGAGTGCAGGGGGCAGACAACAGAGTGCAGGGGGCAGACAACAGAGTGCAGGGGGCAGACAACAGAGTGCAGGGGGCAGACAACAGAGTGCAGGGGGCAGACAACAGAGTGCAGGGGGCAGACAACAGAGTGCAGGGGGCAGACAACAGAGTGCAGGGGGCAGACAACAGAGTGCAGGGGGCAGACAACAGAGTGCAGGGGGCAGACAACAGAGTGCAGGGGGCAGACAACAGAGTGCAGGGGGCAGACAACAGAGTGCAGGGGGCAGACAACAGAGTGCAGGTCCATGTAATATAGAAAACAGTATAGGGTGCAGCAGTCAGGCAGACGTGTTTCTTTTGTATTTGTAATGCTGACATAGCAATGACCAGGAGAAGGGACAGATGTGGCCGCAGCACAAGCAGTTTCTCTGCACTCGCTCACAGACAAGGTTTGTCATTTCCCTCTACTGGCACATTAGCAGGTAACAGAGCACAACTGTTCCTATGGCCAGGACCTTCTAAAGCGCTGCATGGAATTGTAAAAGCGTCATTATATCCATTCCTTCAGTTGAGACACTACCCATGTTCAGGAGATCACCATACAGGTCAGTAATATTCAGGTAAAAATCAGACAGGTTACAAGGTTATGGAAATGTACACGCAAGGTCATCTGTTTAATGGCAAGTACTTTACAAAGACGGGTAAAATTCACAGCGCACTGCGGAGGTAATACAAAGTACATAAATTCGGAAGAATCCATAGGATACAGGTAATATGTATAAAATTAGACTTAAACTTAAAAAACAAAAAAATAACCGTAGAAACATCATGCGTCAGAGCTAGTAGGGTCGTTCACGTCTGTCCTGTCTGTGGTCACCCCTGAAACAGAAAAGAGAAAGTTGTAATGAGCCAACCTGAAGATACAGAAAAGGTTCCGGACAATCGCCGGCTGCTACGCTGTACGTCAATGACAACAAAGCTTCATTCCGACACGGCAAAGGAGGCCACAACCTCACCACCTATCATTTCTGGTCAGACTGCTGCCAGTGTTTAGTCCTCACAATTATACTATGACGCCAAGTGTCGCGTTCCAGCTGTTCCGGAAACGCATCCGAGACACCGGCTTTTACAGGTTTGATAAAATGCACCGAAAACTTTTACACCGCTACAAAATGGAGGAAGTTCTGTAAATTGCAGCTGGATCAAAACTGGCAGCTTACCTGGAATCCATTTTGCCTGGTCCAAATCCACGGTCACCACCTCCTCTGCCGCCACGGAAACCACCTCTATCACCTCCCCTTCCTCTGAAACCACCACGATCGAAGCCGCCACGTCCTCCACCTCCTCCTCTTCTCTCATCACCAAATCCTCCACCACCACCTCCACCTGTGGGAAACAGAACATTAAGCAATCGGCTACATTATACATTGTATAGACCTCTCGCAAACCATGATCTACTTGGCCGGGGCAACCAGACAAAAAGCCAGACAAGCCCAATCTTCAGGCCTGGCAGTCACATGACTGACTTGCCTCCAATCAGTTCTATTGTGTGACAGAACTCCATGGCGTCATGCAGGCTACATACATTTACATCCCATTCCTAAAATTCCAGTCAAATGTGGATCTCAATACCACGGCATTATAATTGAGCGCCCAGTGACTAGTTCTGCAAACCATGACCTGTTGGTGGCTCCCTATTGCATAACCACGGTGTAACCGCACTAATGTTACCATGATTAGCAGTTAATGGTTAGAGGAAGACTTACCCAGTGGTGAACCTCCAGGTCCTCCGGGACCATCAGGTTTGGGAGCCTTGCACTGGTTGCATTCATTTCTCCAGGAGAAGTTCATGTTCTCACAGGACCTGCAGGGAGGAAGCGGAAGGATCTATGAGGTTATGATCTACACAAGGACACAATGCGTCACGTCATCTACAAGGTAAACCTGACTTACGGGTTGGGACATTTCCAGTCTCCAGCTCTCTGCTGTCCTCCGCCGCCGCTGGGGAATCCTCCTCCTCCACCACCACCACCTCCACGGCTGCTGCTGCTGCTTCCACCAGGTGGTCCACCAAACCCACCACGTGCCACGGGACCTAACAAACAGACTAGTGAGCAACCAGAACAGGACAGCGTGGCATGCCACATAACTCCATATTCATTGGAAATGGTTTAATATAAAACATCCCACACACGAACCATTGCTGACAAGACTTTGCAGGCTAAAGTACACCAGATAGTTTAAATCCAAAAATGGAACCTTTAGGGCTAGCTCACACCAGAACTGCATGCGTCACGTTTTGCTGCTTTTTAAAAAACTTAATAGGCTTTCAGGTGCCGTCCAGTGCGTTTTTGATGCCTTTAGTTGCAGTTAAAATGGGGCAAGCAGTATTTTTTCAGACTGCATTGGAACGGACTGCACTGGTGTGCACAGAGCACCAGGAAACCCATGGTGACTCCTATTTTGATGCAGCTGCCGAACAGACTGCATCTGGTGTGAACTAACCCTAAAGTCACTGCACCAGAAACTGGGAGGCTCTGGATTGCTAGAAATTACGAGACTAACATGTTTGTGATGGAGGAAAGTCTCAAAATGAGACCACACTAAAAAGGCTTCATACATCCTGTGTAGATTGTTGATTTACTGTAGCCAGAGACCAGGTGCAGCAATCCCATAGTAATCACAAGTCCTGTCAAAGCTTAGACAAGGGGACGGCATCACACATTCGGGCTCCCCATACCTAGAAGCCTTGCTCCATTAAGAGCTCCAGCAATGCCAAGAGGCAGCGTGGCTGGGTACGTATACATGCCTAGGGAGCAATTTATAGAAGTGCCCCATATGATACATTTAAATTGGATGCAGACTACAAATTGCATACAAACTGACCTCCACGCCCTCTGCCGCCTCTGCTGTTTGCACCACCTCGGCTGGTAAAGTCGGCTCTCCGTGTGGCAAATGAGACCTTGATCATATTTCCAGAGAATTCCTTCCCTGAAATAGAATGCAGGCATTAGGAGCCATACACTGACCAGGGGAAAAGAAAAATCTAGACCACAAAATTCCCAGACTTACCATCAAACCAGTCAATGGCCGCCTTAGCGGACGGAGGGTCATCGAAGGACACAGTTGCCTCTCCCTTCAGCTTGCCAGTCTCCCGATCTGTGTACAGGTTTATCATGGGCTGCCCGGTCTTTTTGTTTGTCTGTAGAAAGAAAATTGTGTAACGTCACAGCCCGCAAGGTCAAGCCGAGCCATTCTAGAACCCCAATGAGACCCCTGAAAATATTCAACACTGTTTAGGGTTCACTACATATACACACCTTAATGATTCCAATCTGCTTGAAGTATTCTGCAACAGACTCCACGGTCACAGCCTCACCCATGCCTTGCACAAAGATTGTGTTGTTGTCAGAGTTATCCTGTTCAACCGCTAAAGAGATTGGATATATTAGTGATCTGGTCATAGGTTACCCTTCTCATCAACAGAACTGATTGATGGATAAAAGGCACGCAGGATTGTATAATAGACAAGGCAGCCATCAATGACTACCTTCGCTATTCTATACTCATCACTCATCAATGGCTGTCCTCTGCATTCCATAGCCATGTATATTAGTCATCAATGGCTGCCATCCCTGTTACACAGTCCTCAATGTTTGCTCTCCGTGTTACATAATTAATGTCTGCTCTACGTGTTACATAATTAATGTCTGTCCTCCGTGTTACATAATTAATGTCTGTCCTCCGTGTTACATAGTCATCAAAGGCTGTCCTCCGTGTTACAGTCATCAAAGGCTGCCCTCCGTGTTACATAGCCACATATATTACATACTCATCAGTGGCTGTAATCTGCGTTAAATCCTCATCAATGGCTAAGGCTGCCATCCGTGTTACATAGTCATCAATGGCTACAATATTTTATATACTCAACTGCTGCAATTTTAATTACATTTCTCATGAACACCTACCCATGTCGTGTCTGGGAGGTCCACCTTCACGTGGTCCTTTGAGAAAGCAGAGAAAAAGCTTGCGTTACAAATGTGCCGGCAGACATGATGCACATCCGTCTCCCACCCTCCAAAGCCCATCATACATAAAACCACCCACATGAACGCTCAGACTATCCATTCTTAGTGCCTGGCAACACGCAGTGACTTCTCAGTCATAAGGAATAACCTCTACAGAGCCTTGTCTCAGGCCCCGAACAGGCGCATTTCAGGAGCAGACATCTGACCGTGCATTTAGGTTCAAAGCAAATAGGACGTGTCATACCCCTAATACACACTATGAACGCACAATATGAGCCATTTGTAATGACACACCATGGATGTACACATCTATTACACACTGATCACCCCCAACTTTTAAACCCTTTTTTTTTTTTAAAGATCTTTTTCCATTTTTGAAGTTCCACCAGACTTTTTTTTCCTTTAATAAATACCTCTTTGTTTGTACCCGGTGATAGAATTGTATTACCACCACAGTAAAGGTCGTGCTGTATACCTGATAACCATGGATTGAAGACACACCGTATGGTTTGTGTATAGGAATCTACCTCCTCGTGTAACACTTCTTTAAACCAAGTTCAACATTTACCCTTTATAACCATCACATGCATTTACCAATTCCCACAGCCCCGATATGTTAACCAGAACCCGGCAATTGTTACCACAGGCTTCAACCGTAATATAAATATATAAAAGTGTAATATAATGTACTCGACTTATCCAGTATAGAGGACTGAATGTCAATCAGAGTGCAGAGGCACCGACAGTGGGATGAAGCCTGCCTGACCCCCACACAACTCTCCGTATGAATGAACCGCAAAGAAAATGAACAGTACAAGAATTTTTGTTGATTTTTCAACTTCTTCACTTACCACCAAATTTACTGAATCCTCCCCGCTCACCACCGCTGAGAAGACAATTAGAAGAAAATTGAAGGGTTTTTGTTTTGGGATTTCCCGAGGCTACAGAAGTTCTTTATTCCGTCACACACAAGGTCTAGTACTCTGTACAACTAACACACTTGCGGCTCTTGCATGTGAATGCGCCTTTGTTCACCTTCAGCCTCTTGGGGCTTTTTTTTTTTTTGTTCTGAATGAAAGTTTGACCTCTAGTTACTAAGTTTACCACACGTATCAGTGCAAACACCTTTTTGCTGAGATTTTCACTCTGGAATGTGTACCATTGGTTTGCATAGAACTGTGAGCAACCAAGCATAGTGAATATATATGAGAGATTTGGTGCACAGAATTGTTGTAATAAATCTGTACTGCTAATCTGAGATCTAGGAATAGATTTGTGCTGATAAAGCTAAGTGTGAAAGCTGACGAGACCTTGAAAACCTGTAGCACATAAAATGCAGAATTTGTTAACACAAAAGCAGAGCAACACAGCAAACATGATTTTGGCAGTTGTATTCCTATCTCTGCTTTTCCCATACTTACCTAGTGCTGTGCATGTTCCAGTCATCAGCACCCTCTGCTCAACCCGCTGACTGGAAGTGATCACAAGGTAACAATCACACAGCACCCACCCTCATCTCCCCCAAGCACACAGACCCAGTCTCATGGCAGTACATGTCATCACACATCCCATGTCATTGCTATACATGTCATCACACATTCCCATGTCATCGCTATAAGTTATCACACAGACCCATCTCGTTGTTATATATGTTATGACAGACCTGTCTGTTCTATATATGCATCACACAGACCTGTCATTATATATTACACAGACCTGTCATTATATATATGCATCACACAGACCTGTCCCATCGTTCGATATATGCATCACACAGACCTGTCCCATCGTTCGATATATGCATCACAGACCTGTCTCATTGATCTAGATATGCATCACACAGACCTGTCATTATATATTACACATCCCTGTCTCATTGATCTAGATATGCCTCACACAGACCTCTCATTATACATATATTACACAACCCTGTCTTGTTATATAAGCATTACACCGACCCGGTCTCATTGCTATATATATGTTATTACACAGGCAGTCTCATTGCCGTATATGAGATCACACAGGCTCCGTCTCATGACTACACACGTTATCTCCGTCCTGATTAACCTCAGTATTGTAGTACCTGATCATTGTAATAAAGTCACAAAGTATCTCTACACACCGTGTCAGACTCCACTTTTAGGCTAGAGTATCTGGACACACCATGCACCATGTCAGACTCCACTAAATCCAGTTGTGGTTTCAGTTTAAACACTGTGACCCATACACCAGTATACCAGAACTTCATATTTTGGTATAGAGTAAAGCGTGAACTCGTCTACCAGTCACCGGTAACTTGTGTTTACATGTAATACACCCTTTTGTATATAGCCTAGCAATGAATAACCATTCTGAATTGTTGTTTGAAAAGAGGAGGTGAACACTTGTTAGACCTGATAGGACATTGACATTCCCCGGGTACCCTGCCTAGACAGGCTGCCAAGACCGACAACCGGCATTTATGCATTTTCGTTTTCAACCTCTACAAAAGATAAAACCTCCATCCCGTCAGGCAATGTGAAACCTTGTTCCTCTTTACAGCCGCAGGTCAGAGTTGTCAGTGCTTAGGACTCCGTTGTCAAACACCAGAAACAGGAGGTTTTAGTTCTCTGTATAATAAACCTGAACGCTCTTATCTCACGCAGTCATCGCCACGCAGCCAAGCTCCGCCCAAACACACCGCCCATGTTCAGACACCTACCCCATGCCGCCTCTTGTGCCACGGCCTCCTCTACCGCCTCGGTCAAAGCCTCCACGCCCACCGAATCCACCACGTCCTCTGCCTCTATCCTGACCACCAAAGCCGCCTGGTTCAGAGCCGCCATAGCCGCCTCCACCACCACCAGCCAGGGGAGGAGAGTCCTCGCTGTAACCACCAGCTACAAAAAAAAACGGTAACTGTCAGGTTGAGCCAAACATTGATACGAACCACAATCCACCCCAGTAAATTATGAAGTGCCGACTTACATCCACCACTGTACTGGGATTGCTGCTGGCCATAGCTTTGTGGGGCATTATAGCTGGACTGCTGCCCAAAGGAACCGGACTGTTGACCGCTGTAACCACCCTGACCGGACTGCTGACCTCCGTAGCTTGACTGGCCTCCATAGCTGCTCTGCTGACCTCCATATCCTGCACTGGGCTGTTGCCCATACCCACTGCTCCCCTGCTGCTGCTGGTAGGAGGAGGACTGAGAGCCAGCACCATAGCTGAAAGGAGAAACAGGTAAGTAATTTGTATTATTGTACCAATGGTTAGGCATGTGATGAAATCACGATACTGGCATAAAAAAACTCACCTTCCTGTGTTACTGCTGGCTGGAGGCTGCTGGGAATAGCTGGAATAAGATGACTGGGAAGATTGCTGCTGTGGTGGCTGTCCTCCACCATAGGGGGTCTGGGATGATTGGGAGCTGCCATAGTTACCAGCGCTGTATCCTTGTGCAGGCTGAGAGCTGTAGCCAGCTGTGAATCAATGAACATACCAATGAGCTAAATATTACCATGAATGCATGCGCTGATAAACATACCAACAGTAATCACAAACCATCAAACCGTTTACAAGGGTTATATATTGGGATGCACTGATACCGTTTTTTCTGTATCAAGTACCGATATTTTTTTTTGGTACTTGCAGATACCATGGGCTCGGCTAATCAGGAAACCGATGGGTCATGACCCGCCGTCCTGATTGCCTGGTGTTATATCGAAAGAACACCGGCTTCAGGCTCACTCACGACACTGCCTGGCAGTGTCCACTAGGCATCATGAAGTCAGCTTTCTGGCTAATCTGAAAGCAGGGAGGCAGGTCATGATCTGCCGCCCGGGTTCTCGATTGGCCGGGAAGCCAGCTCCATGCTTGCTTGCAGCACTGCTGGTCGGAGGGAATCTGACCGGAAGTTCTTGTATCAAGGTTAAGTATCAGAGCAAGCATCGTACTCACCCAAATACTCAGTATTGGTATGTTCTTAGTTATTTATATAGCATTCTCTCAACAAAGCATTACACTTACAGCTCTGCTCTTGTCCATAGGACGAATTGTATCCTCCACTCTGTCCATAGGAAGAAGACCCAGCAGACTGGCCGTAGCCGCTGTAGCTCTGCTGACCATAAGATTGGCTGCCCTGCTGGGAATAGCCTTGTGCAGGTTGAGAAGGGTATGACCCATACCTAAAAAAATAAAACGGACCATAAGGAAACTAGCAAAACACCACATAGTGCCATCAGCCCTCCAATGAATATGTAGAAACAAGTCTTACCCTTGGGCTGCTGGCTGTGTGTACTCTGAAAAAGAAAAACAAATGTTACTTTATGACTGCAAACAACGTGCAAAGATTGATCACAACACTGAACAATTGTTATCCTGCATTCTTCTAGTCAGATGACACCGATGATGTCGGCACATGAATGTTTTATGTTGGGCGTTATGAATTTTTTTAGCCATCATTGCTTATGCAAAATACTCATGTTGTGTGGCCGGCTTTTCATCATGACAACCAGATGTATTATGTGTTTTCCTAATGGAAAAATCCTACATGCCTCTAATGCCCTGCTCCCGGAGGACAACAGTCAACTGGGTAACAAATTAAACTGAGCAGATCCAAGGAATGTGCAGCTTCCAGATCCATAGCGTGTGACCTCAATGGACTTCTTATACGAAATTCCTCTAACATCTGTAAAAAAATAAATCAAGGCAACTGGACTCGCTGCATCCTCCTTTTCCGACCACAGGAATAATTGCTGTGGTTTTCAGCATTGCCGATTTTCATTATATTGTATAGCTGGGACTTGGTCTTGCATAGCTGGTGGTATAATGATTATACAGCAATGCAGAATAGCACTGGGGCTCTGAAGGTGAGATACCCGTGTCCCTTGGCAGTGAATCATTGCACCCCTTTGTCTCTATAGGATGCAGCAGTGATTGGGGAGGCGGGCGTGGAACCACAGCAAGTGATGGGGTCACACGGGGCACCCTTCAAATTCTTGCAGCATCTGTATGGAGGTAGGTCAATGAGTGTATTTGAGCACATCTACTTATTACAGGAACCGGCCTCATTTACCAGTCCTATAAGGTCCGGAGAGCAGATTCCTTCTAATAGTGGATTCTTGCAACTGGAAGCAAAGGTGGCAGAGCTGTGGCGTGAAGTCAGTACAAAGCAATGACAGTCACCATGTGTGTGGTTACCCGCTGCTAGGGATAGACAACCGGTCCTGAATACAGGCTGCGCCCGGGGAGGGGGGATTGGGGCTACTCATCTGTCCCTGGCCGCAGTTAACCACTGGATGTGCGGACTTATATGAAAAGCTGCCATGCTCATCATTGCTTTGTTCAGGCTTCCTGCCGCAGCCGTCTGTACACAACTGACTGCAGACACATGCCGATTCTTATTGCAGAAATCCGCCGCCTGCACCTCCTAATACAAATGATTGATTGGCTGCAGTGCAAATCTGCTCCAGTTTTGATAAACTCCCCCCAATGAGTTACAACTAATTTGATAAATATTCCACTATAAAAAAATTCTAAATGAACATTTAACCGTTTCCTGACCAATTTCCTAGCTACACCCTCCAATAGTCAACGATCACGTGATTAGAATTGTACCCAGAATAACCCCTCTCCACACCAATACAGCTGATGGAAAGGCCAATTCTGCCTAGTAACAGCAGCAGCCGATAAATAACGCTGCATCCCCACGGTAACCAGCCACGCCCTCTTCCCTGCAGCATGGCCGCGCCGCAAAATGGCCGCCGAGCCGCAGTGAGGACAAAGAAAAGCGGCAGCACGGCTTCCCATCTTCTCAACAAAGCCGATATTAAGCCCCATACCGGCATAAAACCGGAAAAAAACCCGCAATTATCAGTATTATAAACCGGAAAGACGGCTCCGTCACCGCTATGACAGGAAATGGCTCAGAGCGGATTATAGAGAAATAAACCCCGAATGTCGCTCTCATCACAAGGGAGGCCGTAGAACACAAGGCGCCCTCGCGGGATGAGCTGTGCCCGGGATACGTACCGTTGGTTGCCATTTTCTTCTGCTGATGGAATACAAAGACTACTTCTTCCTGACTCTTCGCGCCGCACTGCCAGGGGCGGGGCTATACCGATCCTTTTCAGCCCTCGGATCATACCATTCCTCCGCCCTGGGCGGGGGGGAAGCAGACAACGCCCGCCGCTCACATTGAGGGGGACATGGTATAATCTGCCGTACGATGCCATGGTGATAAAAAACAATATCATATTAAATAAACACAGAATGGAGAATATTACATAGAGAAATAGCAATGTTTTATTATGTATTCCATCAATTTTACCTCAAAAGAAACCCTAATTCCTGAGCAAAGCCCCTCACAACCCCACAGGCGGCAGCAATGGCTTATTCCTGTCTGCAGACAGCCAGGCAGCCATTTTGTCCCTATTTGTTTTGGACGTCACACGATATATGAGCAACTATTATCAGTAAAAAATACCAAAAAATTAATTTTATTGCACACAAACACAATATAGTCCAAATTTTTCACCCCACAAAATAAAAGCTGAGGTTGTGCCGAGTAAATAGATACCAGATACGTCAGGGCTGAAAACTGCGCGCTCCCGCACAATGGCGAAAAAACACGGCGCCCAAAATGATCGCCCGTTGACACTTTAAATTCTTTTACCGCTCATTGGTTTAGAGTTAACTGTAAACGAGACCCGGCATTTTTTCTACATGGCGAGCGTTGTGATAGCCAATGTGTGTTTCGCAAATGTTTACGTACACGAGCGCTACCTACGCACATGTTTGCGTTCGTATATTTGTGCGTGTGCGGGGTGACGGGGGTGCTTTTACATTTTCATGTTATTTTTATTTAGTTTATTATGTTCAAATTTTTTTTTACGTAACTTTATTGGTATCAAATGGAGGAATGGGTTGTGGAGAGTTGGTTTTGGATGAGCGGAGAGGGATCAGAACACCTCCCTTCTATTGCTGTCTGTGTCCCCGTTAGGGAGATTACCCCCCCTCCTCTATCTGTGCTGGTGACTGTTATCACTGAAAGTGAAAGAAAATCCCAAATATTAGGTTGTAATCAGAAAAGGAATATATGGGAAACTCTTCCCATGGGGACACTAGTTCTGGTGACCAGGGATTTCCCTCTCTTTGGAGGGATTTCCTCTCACTTCCTTTTGTGGCTATCGGATAGGAAGTGAAGGGAAATACAGTACCAGTGACCCTGCTAATCACCATATATTTCCTTGATAGAGCTTGATATAAAAGTTAAAGGGTTGGTGTCGCCTCACGTATTGTAGGGAAGACAAACATCTAGAACTTGATACCACGTCACCCGTGTGACCATTTGGTCTTCTCGGGCGGACGCAGTGTCACCTCTTGGATATACTGTAGTGGAGACAAACGTCTAGAAGTGGTTACCATGTCACTTGTGTGACCTACTGGTCTTCTCAGGAGGACATGGTGTCACCTCGTGGATGTATCATAGGAAAGACTAGCATCTAGAACCTGTTACCGTGTCACCCGTGTGACCATTTTGTCTTCTCAGGAGGACGCAGTGTCACCTCATAGACGTATTGTAGTGAAGACAAACATATAGAACTTGTTACCATGTCACCCGTGTGACCATTTTGTCCTCTTGTTAGGACACGGTGTCACCTCATGGACGTATTGTAGGGAAGACAAAGTGTATAGAACTTGTTCCCATGTCACCCATGTGACCATTTTTTCTTCTCAGGAGGACGCAGTGCCACCTGATGGACATATTGTAGGGAAGAGCAGCGTCTAGAACTTGTTACCATGTCACCCGTGTGACCATTTTGTCCTCTTAGTAGGACGCAGTGCCACCTGATGGACATATTGTAGGGAAGAGCAGCGTCTAGAACTTGTTACCATGTCACCCGTGTGACCATTTTGTCCTCTTAGTAGGACGCGGTGTCACCTCATGGACATATTGTAGGGAAGAGTAGCGTCTAGAACTTGTTACCATGTCACCCATGTGACCATTTTGTCCTCTTAGTAGGACACGGTGTCACCTCAAGGACATATTGTAGGGAAGAGCAGCGTCTAGAACTTGTTACCGTGTCACCCGTATGACCATTTTGTCCTCTTATTAGGACAAGGTGTCACCTCATGGACGTATTGTAGCGAAGACAAAAGTGTAGAACCTGTCACCAAAGTGAGCATTTTGTCTTCTTAGTAGGATGTGGTGTCACCTTAGGGAGTTGTAACTTCTATAAGTTAATCTCCTATGTTGGGGACACGTCTTGTTTTTCATCATCAACACATGAATGAGGGAAGCCGGGATGTGACAATGTCTCCGGAGGGAGTGACTGTCGGCCATTGTCCACCCCGGTCCTGGCCTCAGAGCAGACGCCCGATATTCATTGTTTACTTCTAAATCACATTTTCACTTCTTTGTTCCCTACAGACAGTGAAGAGAACCGTTCACCTAAAGCCGTACACTCACCACTAGAATTTCACTCCCCAAAAATCCATCTTCAGAACCTTCGTTCCATTTTTTAATACTTATTGGGGGTCAGATTGACAATCATTTTTTACTGCAGCAATGGAATAAAAAATGGCGGGAAGTTTTGCTTCACCAAACACAATTCTACCAGCAGAATGCGTTTTATTTCTGGAACCTCCGTTCAGTCCAAAATCAAATGTTAAAGGAGAACTATGGGGTTAAGACTTTTCCCCATAGTTCTCCTTAGGGTAACGGGAGGACACAAACTAGCGTCCTCTCGTCACCCTAGGCTCAGTATACCGCGAGCTGTAGCTCATTGTATACTGAGACGCCACAGCTGAACCGGATCCCGACAATTATGCCGGGATCCGCCCAGCTGCGCGAGTGACAGCTGGCTCTGCCTATCTAGAGGCAGAGCCAGCTGTCCCCGCCCCGTCCCCCGTCCGTTCCGCCAGTCGGCGCTGGTGGATCGGAGCGGGGGGAATCCAGCCCCTCCCCTGTCACGGCAGAGGGCCGTGACAGGATCGAGAAGTAAGCGAACGCCGGTATGTGTTCGCTCACCTCCCGATCTACTGAGCCGACCTGTGACAGTCTCATTGTCACATGTCGGCTAGAACTATGAGGTGAGTGGAAAGCAATCACCTCATAGTTCTCCTTTAAGACTAAATGAAATGTGGAAGAATATTGATCTCTGATGACCTCATCCGATGTTCTGATGAAGCTTTTCGTATGAAGATCTTCTAGTGTTCGTCCGGCTGAAAATATTTATAAAGGGAACCAATATGGAGTCATCACCCAAAATGGACGCACAGCTGTACCATGTATACAAAGGAGGTTTCTGGTGACCCTGCTGGCATCAGCAATTTCCTTCTTTTTGGAGGGATTTCCTTTCACTTCCTGTTGTGGCTATCTGAAAGGAACATCTAATTCTAGTGAGCCTGCTGACCACCAGCGATTTCCCTTACTTTGAAGTGATTTTCTCTCACTTCCTGTTGTGACTATTGAACAGGAAGTGATGGGAAATCTAGTTCTGGTGACCTTGCTGGCCATCAACAATTTGCTTCATTTGGAGGGATTTCCTCTCACTTCCTGTTGTGGTTATCGGAAGGGAAATCTAGTTCTGTTGACCCTGCTGACCACCAGCAACCTCCCTCTCTTTGGAGGGATTTCGTATCACTTCCTGTTGTGGCTATTGAAAGGAAAATCTAGTTCTGGTGAGCCTGCTGACCACCAGCGATTTCCCTTACTTTGAAGGGATTTTCTCTCACTTCCTGTTGTGACTATTGAACAGGAAGTGATGGGAAATCTAGTTCTGGTGACCTTGCTGGCCATCAACAATTTGCTTCATTTGGAGGGATTTCCTCTCACTTCCTGTTGTGGTTATCGGAAGGGAAATCTAGTTCTGTTGACCCTGCTGACCACCAGCAACCTCCCTCTCTTTGGAGGGATTTCCTCTCACTTCCTGTTGTGGCTATTGAAAGGGAAATCTAGTTCTGGTGACCTTGCTTCAATCCATTGCCAAATTATTGCCCCGGGCTCTAAAGCCGGCCACACACACTGGTAGGTTCATGGTACGCAGACATACCAAAAATCTCATCATTGGATAACGCCAGAGACCTGACGGATGTCCTTCCAAATTTCATCTGCCTTTAGAATGGACGCAATTTTCCGAACGAGAAACCACACGTAAGAATGTTGTTCCTTCGAGAAAATAAAGAATTCTATTTTTTTGGGGGGGTCACTGCGGCGGAAAACGATCGTCGGCTCGATCCCGATAACGAATAAAATCGAACAAACGTTCTAAAAATGAATATTTTGGAATGGAATTCTTCTGGTGTACGGCCGGCATTGGTCTCTCACAGTATACAATGTGAACAATGCAGACGGTGAACGTGACTTCCTTTTATCACATCCTGACATGTGACCTCAACTGGAAGTCACCGACGTACGGGCTCCTCTGCTGCAGTATATATATATATATACACACTGAGTGGCCGGATTTTTATATACACACTGAGTGGCCAGATTTATATACACCGAGT
>NW_017308447.1:88413-127990 GCF_000935625.1 Nanorana parkeri | reverse complement strand
GAATTGTGGCCGTCAGCGACTAGTCAATGTTAGGGCAGAACGGGGGAGGGGCAAGACTGGTACAAGACAACAGAAGGGCAACAGTGCCGTGTCAGATTCCTCGCATCACCTTTCATCATCTCGTGGAGTCACCAGGCGGCCCAACGAAGTACTGATGGGGTGGTCATAATAATCTGCCCACTCGGTGTATGTATATACAGTATATGTGTGTGTGCGTACATCCAGGACAAGACATGTGATTACAATCCATTGTAGACACACATGACTCGGAGCAATGTCACAGCTCTGCAGTCGCTGCATCCTCATAGTTCTCCTTTAAATGGATTTTGATACAAAGTAACTCACAATGATGATACATTGTAACAATACTGAAGAGGAAGTGGAAATGTAAACGCACGTCTGAGCGCTGTGTCGTGTTCAGCTTGATATTGAGGCCACGATGATGTCTAGCCCTGTAGTACCGTGTTTCCCCCGAAAATAAGACACTGTCTTATATTTTTTTGTTGGCTCAAAAAAACACATTCTAACAATCAAAAGTTAATCCAAATCCAAATGAAATAATCCAAAATGGCAAAGTTAAGAATAAGGTGATCAGGGCAATCAGGGGGTGCCTTACCTGTCAGTCATTTTGGTGTCACCCCTCCAATGGTGTCACCTGGGTGCGCCCCACACCCCCCTTGTGTCGCCACCGGGTGAAAGAACCACTGAGCGTAGCAGTGAGCACAGGCATCCGACACTCCCTGTGTGACGATTGCAATCTCAACCTCACCCTCTGCAGATGCTTTCCATCTCGCGGGACAACAACCCAAAATCCAGCCCACTATGCGTGATCATCGCTGGGGGCTGCAGTTAACCCTTCACACACACAAACATAGCTGCCACCACGTGGAAACGTGCACCGCTCATAGTATCTGCTGTAACAATTTGAAGAAATGTCTGCGCCACGCCAGACAGGGATGTAACAGAGTTTAACTGCCTCTGCCTCTCTATGTGCCTTCTTGCTGACCGATGCGCTGTGCGTTCTTGCTGACCGATGCGCTGTGCGTTCTCGCTGACCGATGAGCTGTGCGTTCTCGCTGACCGATGCGCTGTGCGTTATTGCTGACCGCTGCGCTGTGCGTTCTTGTTGACCGTTGCGCTGTGCGTTCCTGCTGACCGCTGCGCTGTGTGTTCTTGCTGACTGCTGCGCTGTGCGTTCTTGCTGACCGCTGCGCTGTGCGTTATTTCTTCCTTACACCGCTGACCTCTCCACTGTGCGCTATTGCTGACTTCTGTACTGTGCATTATTTCTGCCTTACACTGCTGACTTTTGAACTGTGCGTTATTTGCTGACCTCTGTACTGTGCTTTATTACTGACCTCTGTTCCGCTGACCTCTGTACTGTGCGTTACATTACTGACCTCCTTACCGCTGACCTCTGGACTGTGCATTACAGTTACATTACTGAACTCTGTGCATCATCCTGCTGACCTCTGTACATTTCGGCAGTGTGGGACCTGAAGGGAGGCTCAACTACGCTGCTGGAGGCTTCACCTTGTTACATGGAGGCAGCATTGATGACCCTCCCCCCAACACCCCCACCAGGAGAGGAAGAGAGCACCTGAATCAGATCAACTGTCCACTGTAAGGCTGGGCACACACCTTACAACCATCGCAAGACTTCTGTTCAGTAGACGAAAGCCGCATGGGCTGGTGTGCGCAAGCTCACACTGCCCGGCGCTCAGCATTACAATCATCAGCAAGCCCTCCCCTTGGCGGGGAGGACTTGCAATGATCACAAGTACGATCTGCCTGTCCAAGATGGGAAGATCGTACAAAATGTTAATTACCTTACAACCATCGCACAATGAAAGTCGTGCGATGGTTGTAAGGTGTATGGGCACCTCTGCACTCCGAGTTACATTACTGACCTCTGTACTGCTGACCTTAGTACTGTGCATCACACCGCTGGCCTCTGTACTCCGCGTTGTTACTGATCTCTGTACTCTATGTCACACCACTGACCTGGCGGAGTTAAGTCCGGGGCAGGGTAGGGGTCAGGTGGGGCGAGTAACTTTTAAGGCCTGGCTAGTAGCTCAGGACTTGAAATTTTGAGCCGTGGTATAATACATCACTTCCGCATTCTCGTGTCACTCTCCAGCTTCAGAAGCTGCAAAGAAGCTGATGGAGCAGATCTCTGCTTCATCAGCTTCTTTTGGGGGGTCCTAGGTGACATTAGGGGTCTTGGAGACCCCTGATGTCTCCATAAAGAGGACCTGTCACATATGTTGCTATCACATAGGGGGGTTTTATTAGCCCCCGTATGTGATCGCAATAAACTTTAGTGGAAAAAAAAAAAAAGGAAAAAAAAATTTAAGTCCCCCCCAAATTTTTTTAAAGTTACACATAAAAAGGAATTTAATTTTTAATTTTTTTTTAAAAGTCCCCACCCATACATACACGCGTGCAAACATGCGTCGGGGGCGCATACGTGCAAAAAAGACGATTGCGCCCATTACGCCGCACATGTTACATATCGCCGCAAACTTTGGAATGAGAGCAATAGTTCCTGGGCCACCAATCACTGATAACACTAAACTGATGAGCGGTAAAAGCTTTTAAAGCGTCGCCTATGGCCAATTTTGGGTACGGTAGTTTTCTGCAATTTCGCGAGTGCGCGCAATTTTAAAGCTTGACATGTTTGGTGTCTATTTACCTGACGTGACCCTGTCTTTTATATTTTACCAAAAAACTGGGTAATAATCATTGTTTCCTAACATAATGTAAAAAAAAACTTTTTTTTTTCAACATTTTCAGTAATTTTTCCTAATTATAGTAAAAAATAAAAACCCCCCAGTGGTGTTTAAATACCACCAAAAGAAAGCTCTATCTGTCCCCCAAAAAATGGTATAAAATTAATTTCAGTACAGCGCTGCATGACGGAATAAACGTCAGTCAAAGTACCGCAGCGCTGAACGCTGAAAAATGGCCTGGATGGGAAGGGGGTCTAAACACCTGGTCTTGAAGTGGTTAAAATATTTGAGCTTTCTTCAAGACGCTACAGAAATCTTTCCTTTCTGATTAGCCGTGGCAACTTTTAAAAATTGTTTGAATGAAAAGAAAGATAGAAATATTTACAGAAAAAGATATCACAAAGCAGACAATAGGGAACAGCAAAATAAACAGAATTAAGAGTGAAAAAGTACCGAAAAGCTGAACTCCGGGGAAAACAAAAACATACCCCTGTAGCGGGGCTTCCTCAGCACTGCAAGGGTTAAATGGTTGTTTATGCCTGGGGTACCCGTAACAAGTACTTTTACTTACCTGCTTCCCCGGCAGTCTGTGCTCCCTAACGTTTTGGGTTGTGGGCGGTTCCTCGGCATCCTCATGTACAATGCGGGGCTATGGACCCTGCATTGAACTTGATGACGTCACAGTGATGACGACCACTAGAGCATCAGGGATGCGAGGCTGCGGGAACCCAGTCTTACGGCATGGAGGAAGCCTGCGGGAGCAGGGGAGCAGGTAAGTAAAAGTCCTCATAGAAAATCTCACCGCTCTGATCCTCCGGCTTTAATCATGCAGGTGCAGAGTGAAAGGTGAGTGTTCACCTAGTGGCGTCACAATCGGGGTGCAGGGGGGTGTGGCCCGCACCCGGGGGGACACCATTGGAGGCGTGACACCAAAATGGCTGACAGTCATTTGGACCATGATGGACCATCCCCAGTAATTTAGGGACAAGATCTGGTTGTGACCCACCTGTAAAGTGGGCACATAATTTGGACACGCCCACCCAGAAAGTGGGTGGATGAAATGCAGATTGTGGGTGGGGTTAACGGTGTCCTGGGACCATAATGTTGCTAAGTATGCAAAACTAAAAAAATAAAAAAAAATAAAGAGTTTTGTGCACAGTATATGTACACTTCAGGTTAGACCAGGGGAAGGCAACCTTGGCACTCCAGTTATGGACCTACAAGTCCCATGAGGCATTGCAAGACTCTGACAGCCACAGGCATGACTCTCAGAGATAGAAACTTGATGAGATTTGAAGTTTCAGGACAGCTGGAGTGCTGCGGTTGTGAAACGTTAAAGGGGCAGTCAGGGCAGCCATCAGGGGGGTACGGCAGATACTCATGTAAGGGGCCCGGTCAGCTTGGGGGGCCTGCCCGGGTCCCTTACATGACTATCGGCCGACGGTGAAGGGCGAGGAGGCGGAGGCCTGGCCCTAGCAGCGCAGCTCCAGTGGCTTTGAGACAAGCTAGGGCCCCATCAGCGACGCTGCTCGTCTGATGTCGGACTGGCCAGAAGTGACGTCACTTCTGGACGGTCCGGCGGCAGACTGCGGGGGGGGGGGGGGGGGGCTGGGGGGTGGGTGTCCCGGCCTAAAACCGTGTAAGGGGCCCTAAAATTTCTGATGGCTGCCCTGGGGGCAGTCCAGATTTCCAGCGCTCTTCAGCGGGTATGATCTTGAGGGGGGAGAAGGTTTTAGGCAGAGGGTGGTATTGGTGTGCAGCTTCCTGATTGTACGACCGGGGTGTCCGACACGTGTGACCGTAAAACGAGAAGGAGAGAAGGAAGCGCCGCGGAGTGCTTAGGTTGCCTACCCTTGAGTTAGACAATAAGGGGTACCACTTATCTATTTATCAATGTTTTCACCCAAGATTCACATAACTTTCTCCCATAATTCCCACTTTTTTCATACAAGATTGTGTGGGTTTAAAACATTGATCCACAGGCCTTATGGACTCGGAGCTTTCGGCATGAATCGATGGCTGACACAAGTCTCTACGAGTGCTGAAATGTAGAATTCCATCAGCAGAGGGAGCACAGCTCAGCAGAACAGAAAGTGAAAGTTCCATTCCTCGCACCTCTTGCGCTTTCACTTTACCGTCCGTTCTCTTTTCCTGTTGAGAAGCTGGCGACGGGCCCCACCAGAGCCAACTGCGTCCCATATTCTTATATCCTGAGACTTTCCACCATCATGCAGGAATCCAGAGCTCAGACACAGCGGAGTGTTGGTGAGTAGAATCATTATGGATGAGATTGATCACTTTGTATCCATTGACTTCCTATCTAAAGATCAGATTGAAGTGACCAGCCGATCAGAGATGACTGGAGCTCATTCCATGGGCGGGTCTGACCGATCACTGAAGGCTTCTAGAAATGTGCACGTCTTTGGCGGTCTTCGCGCTGCCTTTGTTAGGAAGTGTTTATACATAAATTTGGGTGTGTCAAAAAGTGAGCAGTTAACCATTGCAGTGCGGGAGGTTGCTACACTGCAAGGGGAGTTTGTTTTTATAACTGGAGATGAGCTACAAGCTAAAATTAAAGGAGAACTATGAGGGGGGTGCTTCTCACTCACCTTGTTGTATTTGTATCCGTTTTTTTTTTTTTCTTGCACATTACATTTACAATGTGGGCCTCAGGCATGGGCTGAGATAACGTCCAAGCCAGTGGTGGAACTATCGCCCTAGCGACCCAAGCGGCCGCTATGGGGCCCGGGGCACAGGGGGGCCCGGCCAGGACGAGGAACAAAGGGGTCCCCCTGATGCCTTGTGGGCCACCTGGGTCGCTATGGCATCGCAGGCTGCTAGCTGTTACTGGCGGCTGTGAGTAGGAACACGCTGCTGTCCATATCACTGACAACCTGTGATCTGTGCAGCAGCGTGTTCCTCCTCACTGCCGCCAGTGACAGCCAGCAGCTGCGGTAGAGGAGGCCTGGGCCTGGCAGCGGCAGCGGAGGAGGAAACGGGGCCCGGCGGCGGTGAAGGAGTTGGAAGAGGCCAGGAACAGCCGCAGTGGAGGAGGGGGGGCCTGCCGGTGACCAAAGAGGAGGCTCGGCTCGGCGGTGGAGAAGGCTGACAGCGGATCGGGGCTGACAGGTAAGAGGTGTGCAGGGGTGTGACCAGCCCACCTGAGACCCTGCAGGGCCCAGCATAGAGAGTCTATGGTGGGCTCTGCAGGGTCATTCTCAGGTGGGCTGTGACGGATTTCAGGTGGGCTCTGTAAAAGGCGGAACTAGAAATCACAGGGCCCCATACAAAATGTTGGTATGGGGCCCTGTGATTTCCAGTTACACCCCTGTTCCAAGCGCCACTATTTTACTTGGGTCTGGTGCTTGATCCCTGGTTCTTGCTCAATTATCTCCTGGTGATACCACCACGTCTCCAAAAGTGACTTCTTTGGTTGTCTGAGACCCACAGCTAGACAGGTTTTTGGGCCTCCCGGTGTTGGAGGAGGAGGCGGTGCCTCAGAAGAATTAGTTGTCTTCAGAGCCGTAGCTAGCTCCTTTTGCACCCGAGGCAAGAACAGAAAATGGTGCCCCCACCTGAGCGGTATGTGACGTAATGCGCCCCGCCTCCAGGATGGGGGTGTGCATGCGCAGAGTGCGCTGGTGGCCAAATCCACAATAGCATAAAAATGTGTTTAGTTTGACGAAACTAATGAAAACATTCTTCATTTCCGTTCATTTTGTCCGAAACTAATTTTTATTCTATGCACATGTCTAGTAATATGTGTGCATGAGTGTGTGTTTTTTGTTTTAATTTATTTTTTACTATTATTTTACTGTTAGGGGGCTTCAGGGAAATATCAGGGGTCTAAGCAGACCCCTAACATTTCCCTTTTGGAATAGAAAAAGAGATTGAGTCCTCTGCCCATACAGGTGGGGGAGAGCAGCTGGGATACTACTTGCCCCCCATGGTAGCTACAGCCCTGGGTGTCTTGTCTGTAACAGCTTCAGGAATGGTCATCTCAGTTGGTTCGTATGCTTCTTTGTCTGCTGCTTTCTGATGAGTCAAATCCTAAAAGGCCGAGTTGTGGCATCCCTATGTGTCCGAGGAAGGAATGAAAACAAAAATGTCCGAGCACACTTGCCAGCTAGCCTGCAAAAAAAGAGCAAATTACGGTTTTCAACTATCGGGGTTAAAAAACCGAGGTTTGAGTTGCACAATTTTGGAAAAATATGTGGAAGCCGCACTGCCTGGTCAAGGCCCTTCTCTGTAGTGTGGCCCTAGCTCTAAACTATGCGAGGCTCCATCTCGGAGCATATATAGCAAAGGATGCAATGGGTGCCAGAAGGAAGTCCCAAGGGTCAGTTTGGATTTTCACGTACACAACTATAGACATTATCCTGACAGGACTGTACACCGGAATTCCAACAGGGGGCATTGGTTGATAATAGACCGTGGAATGTTCTCAGCTCCATAGCCATTGTGATGAAGTTGGGTGTGACTCCAACAGGAAAGGTGAATTCTGGACGGGACGTTTGGGAATTTTTATTTGTGAGAACCCGTGTGGTTTTGTTGTGATTTATTGACAACTAACTCAAAGTTTGATCTCGATGGACCTGTGTCTTTCTTCAACCTTAACAACTATGTAACTCCGTGAAAATCAAAAACATGCCCTTGCAGTGGGGCTAGGGTTGCCCCCTTTTCTTTCAGCAAAACCCGAACACCCTAGCAGCGTACGGAAATGTATTTGGGAGAATGAGTCGCGGCTTATTCATATGTAAATAGCGCAGCTGATTCATAAGTAAATATCACAGTTGAGACTATTTTCAGTGGTGGGTGGGTGGCGGGGGGCAGTAGCCCCTATCTTAATTTTGGTTGCCCCTATCTGCCTGACCTCTTGTGTCCGGGTTTCAGCTGCCATGAAACCCGGAACACAGTATTCAAAATACGGGTGAGTCCCGGACAGATGGCAACCCTAAGTGGGGCCACCCCGGCACGGCAAGGGCCCTCCTTACCATCTTGTCTTGAATTGTATTGTGATTGTAATGTCTTCCTTATATTGTGAGGAGCTGCGCAAACTGTTGGAGCTATATAAATCCTGTATAATAATAATAATAAATGGGGGGGGGGGGATTGTCAAATAAAGCAGATTTACTCACCTAATCCTCAGTCCCTCTGGGCTCAGTCCCTCCGGGCCCACAGCATCTTCTGGCCATGGGCTCCAGCGGTCTAAGGACCCGTGACCTCATCATGTCTAAGTCAGGTCCAATGACTTACATTAGACATGAGCATGCTGAGGGACACTCCACAGTCTGAGGGGAGCTGACTGCCGCAGGACTGAGGATCAGGGGAGTATATCTTTATTTGAGCCCCCTAGGCAACACGAGCGCCTAACCTTTGCAGTGACAGGGTACGTTTTTGAGGTATTCTTTAAAAGCTAACAGTGAACTTCTCCTATGTGCTGCTATCCTGCTGGTTTGTTAAATATCCAATTAGAAGGGTTTTGTTATATTTGATCAATAAGTGAAAAAAAAAAATGCCTGCTGATCCTGCCAGAAATCTTGTGAGTTTAGAACTTCCTGTGCTCTCTGCCTGTGCTTCACTAGTTACAGTGTTCTGAGAACTAAGGGACCCCCATCTATCTACGTTATAGAGATGAGGCGATGTGGAGGTGTTTGTAGTACCATCCCTACCCTAATCGACACCTGAGGCCGTAGAGCAGTGGTGGTGGTGGTGGGGGGCGGGGGCTCGGGTGATGGATGTGTGTGTGTGTGGTATTTGGGTTACTGCTGAGCTGATAGTGCTATAGGGGGGCAGAGGGTAGAGCAGTGCCTATCAGTGGCCCAGCTTACTGACATCCCTGGTTTCCAGGAGCCCGGCTCGAAGCCAGCCAGAGCTCCTGCCCAGCTCTCTGGCAACCGATGATGTCAGGAAGGAATACAGACAAACCTGCCGCCCCTCTAATGAGATGCCGCCTGAGGCGACCGACTTAGGCTACCTCATTATAGGGACAGCCCAGGTCCTAGGGGGGAGAACACTGCTCCATAGATACAGTGCAGTGAGTGAGTGTTGTCACCCTAGAACAGAAAGTCTGTTACTGGCAGGACCACCAGGTGATAATAAAGGAGAAAAGCCTGAAAACTAATGCAGCCACCATATCTAAGGACTCTCTCCTCTGGTTCCGTCCTCCCCCCGGCTGCCGTGTCTCTCCTCACTAGCCGCCGATGCAGGGAGCAGAGCGGCAGAGTTAAAACAAACCCTGCCGCTCCTTGTACACAGTGAGAGGGGAGAGCTGTAATCTTCCCCTCTCAGCTGTGCCGAGAGTTCCAGCACAGTGCTGTGCTAGAACTCCTGTATTGGAGGTGACAGGGTCAATAAAGAGAACCCGTCACCTCCAATTACTATCACACAGGGGATTGTTAGCTCCTGTGTGATAGCAATAATAACGTTCCCCCCCCCCCCCCACAACTCTGCTCTCTGCACAGGCTATGTACAGCACAAGGATGATGCCACAGCTACTTTTGCAAGGCAATACCCGTGTACTTCCACTCTAATAATTGTAAAGAGATGACAGATCCATGTACATAGTATAACCCTTGCCCTTATTTTTAGTACGCCACCCATTAATCACTATGGTTTCACTATGGGCTGGTCAAGAGGTACCCCACTTAGTGAACAGACAAAGAGCCTTACTCATCCCTTTGATGATGGTACATATGTATTGGATTGGTTGACCTTTGTAGACCCCTGGCTGCTTAGAATGATTGCTGGGTTGCCATATTGGTTGTTTTCTGTGTAATGCTCATATGTCTGGTGTTTTAGAGGGGGAGGGGGCACCATCTGTCTTGTCAAAATGTGGCAGGATCACTCATGGCCAGCATGACTTTTCCAGGGCAGAGGGGGCGGGGGTAATTGTTAGGGTTGTCCCTCCTGGATTGCCAGAGCAGAGATCTTGTGAATTAGTGCCTAGGCATTTGATCACATGACTGGCTGCCTTGGGAGCCGCCTTTTTTCGTTATTCATGTCCTTCGGTGCTGTTTATGACATTATGGGCTCGGCATCGGCAGAAGAACACAGATCTGCTTTAAAAAATAACATTTAAAATCAACAGTTGTGTCTAAACTATGAAACTAATTGTTTTATCTTTTTAATTCTTTTTAAAGACGAAAAAATGGACGAGCTTCTGGCAGAGCTTCATCTGGAAAAGTATAAAAAGTCCAAGCTGAGCCTGAAAGAAGTGTTGTGTATAAGTAAGGAGGACGAAGATGGATCTTCTTTGAGGACCATACCATCATGGAGCTTCCTGAGGAAACTCATCGCATTGGATGGAACAGCTCGAAACACAAGGCTGAATGCGTGTGAAGAAGAGGCCACTGCTGGCTTCAGCAATGAAGGAAATATATTTGAGGCATTTGAGATGTCAGCTAGAACTTTAACCCATTCTGTCCACCCCCTGGATGTTCTGTGCGCTGCAATGACTTGTTCAGACAGTTTTCTACAGCAAGAGATAGTGAACAAAATGTCCACATGCCAGTTTGCTGTCCCCCTGCTGCTCCCTGCTCGTGATGATTCAAAATGCATCTTCATGCTATGGGCCATGAGAAACATCATAAAGAGATGGAGACCACCTTCGTTATTAAGTTCGAAAGGCTTTAGAGAAGAAAATATAACGAACATAGCTATGCCTATCTTCTCCTTTGTGAGATTGGGCAACTGCAGCCTATCAAAGTCTAGAGTTCTCAATAAAATTTTGAGCCCCACTCACACTCATCATGACTTCTTTGTACATCAGGACATGGAGCTTGGCTATCGTTCTAGAACCGTCTCTGAAGGTCTTCTCGAAATGTCCTGGTATTTTCCAAGTGGGAGTGAAAACTCAAATGTGTTTCAAGAGCCCATAGCTGTCACAAATTTGCGTGGAGATCTCATTTCCAGTCAGAAGCAGTTCAGCTTTCTTACAAACGTGTCCTCTGCTGTGTTCTTTTTCTCTGAAGACATCCAGGAGAACCATTGCGAATTCATCGAGAACTTTGCACAGGGCAACCCTAACTATTTCTTTGTTATCTGTCCACAAAAAGGCCAACATGTCGGGGGGAAAATGAAGACCCTTAAAAAATTATCTGTACTCCTCAACTTGAAGAACAACAGCATTTTAGTGAAGGACTCATCCATGAATGAGGCTGAGATTGTAAAGGAAATACAGGCCATTATGAGAAATTTAACTAAGGTGTCTTCCAACCACAAAAATCTGGCAGATCTTGAAAGCGATGCCAAGAGACTTGATATTTTCGTAGATGAAAGCTCCAGTGATTGCCAAAAGGCTAAACACTTTGCTATGAAAATCTGCAGAAAAATAGTGGACGTCCCACAGTATAAAAAAGAAACATTGATCCTGCAGAGGGACCTCTGGAAAAGAATCACGAAAAATGAGAAATAAATTTTCAGGATGAAAAAACCTAATGACGTTGATGTGGAAGTTTATAAGTCAAAACTGATCACAGAAAACGTAGAGCTGCGCAACCAGCAGAGCCAGCAGGAGCTCCAAAGAGACATCAAGACGTTCCTGGAGGCTCTTATCGAACTTTCTTCTACGGAAAAGCTTTATTTCTTAAAGTGGATGAAGTTCTTCCTGGACAATATCGCTCGATCCAACCTGTCGGAGTTGCAGGCCGAATATATAAAATACTCCACCAACATAGCGGAACTAAAACGCATTGACCGCCAAATGACAGACAGCTCTCTCGGGATTGAAAACTTTTTGCGTGAACTGGGACAGATGCACGAGGCAAAGTTTTTTAAGAAAAATCAATCTGAATTGAAAGTAACATTTGGGAACCTTCCAGGGATAGCCGCTGATCTTCTATTGGAAGGGTTTCCATTGGAGCTGGTTGATGGAGACACCTCCAGCATTCCACTGCAGTGGATAACAGATGTTTTCAATCAGTTGGACACCAAAACAGGAAAAAAATGCACAATGAGAATAATTACAGTGCTGGGGGTGCAAAGTACCGGTAAATCCACCCTTCTCAACACCATGTTTGGTTTGCAGTTCCCAGTGGCCAGCGGACGATGTACACGAGGAGCCTTCATGACACTTATTAGAGTTGAAGAGAACTTCAAGCAAGAGATGGGTTGTGACTTCATTCTGGTGATTGACACAGAGGGGTTGAAAGCTCCTCAACTAGCTTCTCAGGAGGACAGTTATGAACATGACAATGAGTTAGCCACGCTGGTTGTTGGGCTGTCAGATATCACCATAGTCAACCTAGCCATGGAAAACACAACAGAAATGAAAGATATTTTACAGATTGTGGTCCATGCTTTTCTTCGGATGAAAGAGATCGGAAGGAAGCCCAACTGCCAGTTCATACATCAGAATGTGAGTGATGTGTCCGCTCATGTTATGAATATCAGACACAGGAAGACACTCTTGGAGCACCTGAATGAAATGACCAAAGCCGCAGCAAAAATGGAGAAGCTCGAGGGAATCACATCGTTCAATGACGTCATGGATTATGATCTTAATGAACACACTTGGTACATTCCTGGTCTGTGGTACGGGGTCCCGCCTATGGCTCCAATAAATACTGGATACAGCGAAAACATCCTTTCCGTAAAAAAAAACTTGCTTCAGTTCATAAAAAAGAAGGCGGAGAGGACGCAGAATATCCCAACATTTCTCAAGTGGCTGCAAAGTTTGTGGACAGCTGTGAAACATGAAAAGTTTATCTTCAGCTTCAGAAACAGCTTAGTGGCAGATGCCTATGACCAACTGTCTATAAAATATTCAGAACTGGAGTGGGGCTTTCGCAGAGCGATGTACAACTGGATGACGGAGTCTTTCAATTCCATCAAAAATCAGCAGAAAAGTGAAATAGCGGAGAACATGATGATTACAATCAGCACTTCCATGCCTGAAAAGCTTAAAGAACTAGAAAGAAGAATGCAGGAATCACTGAATTTGTATTTCGAAAGTGAACTGGAAAATTCACATCTGGTCGAAAAGCACCTACAGGATTTCTTTAAAAGTATAAAAAGTCTCAGAGGGGAACTTTTTGAAGAGTGGAATGCCAAATCCTGGGAAGTTGTTGGTATCCAGAAGATGAAATGTAAGATACAAGATCTGAAGGATGAATACAGTGCAAAAATCGAAGCAGAAGTCAGTTCTCTCTTGGATTCATGTAAGGAAAGAGAAGGAAAGATCAGCGAGAGGGAACTGGATAGTAAGTTTGAGGTTACGTGGGAGGACACAGTAAAGGGACTTCAGATCCCTCCCATGAAGAAAAAAGACATTGACCAACAAATGCTCCAACAGTTTCAGAAGGAGATGAAACACAAGAGCGGGGTCATCAGTCAACAGTTAATAGATATCAAAAAGCTTTCTGCATTTGCTCATGCTTCGTTTAAGGAGAAGGATGAACACGTCGATCTTCAGTGGTACAAAAAGAGCGAACAACAACCATGGTACCAGGCAGCAGGTTTTAAGAATTTCGACAAAGATGACTACTGCTATAAAACAAAGAAGATAGCCGAAGATCTACTGAACCAATCCGTTCACTACGTAGAACAGAAAGTTAGTACGGACAACGATTATCATGATGCATTTTGTTCAGAGTTGCTAAGCATGGTTAATCACAGACTAAGGCAGAATGACGTGAAGAAGCTTCACACAACCGACCAATTCGAACTTGACCTCAAACTCCTTGTTCTCAGCAGAGCAGCTAAAAAGTTCCAGAAGATGCACGATGACTTCGTTGAACGGAATGACTCCCTCCTGTGTCTGCGAGCCGCCAAATCTCAATATCTCACTATTTTCAAAAACGTATTCCAGAAGAAGGATGAGTGCAAAACCAGGGCAAAGCGGTTCTGCCAGCAGTGCCTCAAACCGGCCGTAATGAAATATGTCAACGATCACCTTGGGAAAGACATTGTGAACGACTTACTCCACGGTGGAGACAACGTGATATTCATGAGTCGGACTTTCTTCCAACTCCGCGTGCTCCAAAAACTGATTGAAGATGATAAATTTGAACAGTATGTGGAGTATATTAACAACTACGAGCGATTCGTCAAGAACACTATCTTGGAGTTGATCAAAGAAAAATATGCAGGACCTGGACGCCTGGAAGGCTTGCTGTCCGATATTGCCGCCTCCATTCTGAACAAGGTGAGAGGAACGTTGAAAGATGCACAAATCCTAGCCAGTAATAATGTGTCTGATTGTCTCTCCAAGATCCGTAAGAAGTTAGAGAAGGATTTGGTAATATCTCAGGACAACATTAGGGTGACCCTCTTTCAGAATTCTGCATCTGTCGGTCAGTTCTCTGCCGACGTTGACTTCTACCTTTCTAAAACGGAAGAAGACATTCTTGCAGATATCGCATCTCTCGGCATTGAATCTCTGCTGGCACAAATGACCCTCAAACCCGAAGATGAATTGTTTAAGAAGGTGATCGGCTGCGGGAAGCAGTGCCCATTCTGTAAAGTCCCCTGCGAGGCCGGCTGTGCTGAACACACAGAGCACTTTGCCACCGTCCATCGACCTCAAGGTCTGGGGAGATACAGATTTGTTGATTCAAAAGTACTGTGCTCTTCACTTTGCTCTACTGACGTGGTCACTGAGAGGTCTTCAAAAACGTGGACACGGACTGGAAATTTCATCCGTACAAAGAATACCATACATTTTACCCAGACTGGAAGATACAGCCAGATCCGAGCATCTCGGCCTCTGATTACTGGAAATTCATTTTCCAAAAGTTCAATAAACAGTTTGCAAAGGAATACAAGGCTAAACCTGCCCAACTTCCCGTAGAATGGTATGTCATAAGCAAAGAGCAAGCCATTGAGAGCCTGAAGGAATCCTACCGTATGAAAGATTGACAGCCGGTTCCCAGAGCTCTGACAGCAGCTCCTGATACAGGGAGCGGGATCCGGCTGTCAAAATGACAGCTGAGCCTTGAAGGTGATTCCAAACACAACAATTTTCCAGCACACTTACTAGCTAGTCCTGACAGCGGCTCCTCATACACAGATCTGTACCAGCTCTCCCCGTGTAATGCGTCAAATGTCCAATTGGCAGCCGGGTCTCTGTGTATCAGGAGGGCTGACAGCGACTCCTGCATGAAGGAAGCCTGCAACTGTGAACAAAAAGTTGTTCCGGGTTTACCATTATTAACCTTTAGCTAATTGTAACTATTGCTTGTTAACCCTTTCCTCTCATTACTGCCTTAGCAGTATTTTTCTTATTTTTTCCTATGAGTCATTTATATTTTATACCTTGAGTTTTATGATGGGGGTGGTGGGTGCCCTTGGCAAGGTGTCCCTTATTTGGAGGGTATGAGAGTGCATATCTAACCCGACCATTGGGGGGGGAGGGGGGTTGATTTTTGTGAATATCAGTACTCTAAAATGCGTACCACTCAATCAAAACCAACTGCACTACTGCAAATACTTCAGCAGTGAAGACCAGGCTGGTGTTGTCACACCTCCCAACCTTCCGAGACCACAAGAAGGGACAACACACACCCACCCCTGCCATTCCCCCAGCTACGTGGGGCATTCATTATGCATCAAAAATGATTAAATCCAAAAGTATGTTTTTCACCCCTACTATTCTTCTATGCTGGTGTCTGAAAACAACAAATCCAATCATTTTGAGGATAGATAGATGCTAGTTATGAGTTTTATGGAAAAGCACCTTAATCCACGGTCTACAGGGGCAGATGTTTATGGGCTCGGGGGCTTCTTGTTTAATTTTTTTACATTTGACTCATCTGTAAGAATGGAAACATGAAATAAAAGCTTTCTACTTCCTTTCAAATGTGTCATACACCAGCTTATATTCTTTACAAGGTCTGGGGGGAGCTTATTAATCACTAAAACAGCTTGACCAGTGTTCTTGGGGAATTTCACAGCCGAAGCACCGAAGTCATTTAAGTTGCTCTCTAAGCATCTCAGTTCCTCCCGTCCAACCATGGCTCAACAGCTCAGCTCCCCATTCTCCCTCTCGCGGCAATGATTCGACAGGCCAGTTCCCCCTCTCAGCCGTGATTCAACTCCTCAGTTACCCCCTGCCAGCAGTGATTCAAAGCAGCTCAGCTCACCTTGCTCTTCCCCCTCCCAGCAGTGACTAAGCTTATGTAAGTACTGTATGTATGTAAAAACGGAGCGGGAGCATTGGGAGGGGGGACAGGTGGAGCTGAGCTGTTGAGAAACTGCCTAGAACTGACTTCAGTGCTTCTGCTGTGACCTTTGAGGATGAATAGCAAATATTCCTTGTTCCCTTCCAAAACAATACTGCTAACTCACATCTTGGCTTATTTATTGTATGTTCTATAAAAAACCCAAAACCTATTAGCAGTAGGGATGCACCAATGCCGATACTAGTATCAGTGCCGATGCCGAATATTTGGGCGAGTGCTCGTACTCGCCCAAATGCTCCGATGCCTAGCCCAATACTTCCGGTATCAGCAAGCTGGGCAGCGTGTAATGACTCGCTGCCCGGCTTCCTGATTGGTCGGGAAGCTGGCCAATCAGGAAGCAGCGTACCGTGTAATGACGCGGCGCATGGCTTTCTGATTGGCTGGGAAACCGGCTTCATGCACTCTCGTCACCTCATGACGAGGGAGCATGGAGCCGGGTTTCCGGCCAATCAGGAAAACCGGGCGCCGCGTCATTACACGGCGCCCGGCTTCCTGATTGGCCAGTCTTTACACGCCGCCTGGCTTCCTGAACGAGACTTTCGGTACTCGGTATCGGCGCATACCGAAATTTTCTTTGGGTACTCCTACTCCATACCAAAATACTTGTATCGGTGCATCCGTAATTAGCAGTCTTACATGACAGTTCCCAATATCCAAAATAAATTATCTCCTGCAAACTTTGACTCCTGACTTCCCCTCCCAGCAATGACTCAGCAGCTCAGCTTTGTCTGCTCCCTTCACCCACCAGTGACTCAGTAGCTCAGCTTTGTCTGCTCCCTTCACCCAGCAGTGACTCAGTAGCTCAGCTTTGTCTGCTCCCTTCACCCAGCAGTGACTCATGAGCTCAGCTTTGTCTGCTCCCTTCCCCCAGCAGTGACTCAGTAGCTCAGCTTTGTCTGCTCCCTTCACCCAGCAGTGACTCAGTAGCTCAGCTTTGTCTGCTCCCTTCACCCAGCAGTGACTCAGTAGCTCAGCTTTGTCTGCTCCCTTCACCCAGCAGTGACTCAGTAGCTCAGCTTTGTCTGCTCCCTTCACCCAGCAGTGACTCAGTAGCTCAGCTCACCCGGCTTCCTCCCTCACAGCAGCAACACAGCAGCTCAGCTCACCCTGCTCCTGCTTGCCAGCAGCTCAGCAGCAGCTCAGCTCACCCTGCTCCTCCCTGCCAGCAGCAACACAGCAGCTCAGCTCACCCTGCTCCTCCCTGCCAGCAGTGACGCAGCATTTCACCTCACCCTGCTCCTCCCTGCCAGCAGTGACGCAGCATTTCAACTCACCCTGCTCCTCCCTGCCAGCAGTGACGCAGCATTTCACCTCACCCTGCTCCTCCCTGCCAGCAGTGACGCAGCATTTCAACTCACCCTGCTCCTCCCTGCCAGCAGTGACGCAGCATTTCAGCTCACCCTGATCCTCCCTGCCAGCAGTGACGCAGCATTTCAGCTCACCCTGCTCCACCCTGCCAGCAGTGACGCAGCATTTCAGCTCACCCTGCTCCTCCCTGCCAGCAGTGACGCAGCATTTCAGCTCACCCTGCTCCTCCCTGCCAGCAGTGACGCAGCATTTCAGCTCACCCTGCTCCTCCCTGCCAGCAGCAACTGCTCCTCCCTGCCAGCAGTGACTCTGAAAAGCACTGCAAATTGCATTGCATCATGGAATCTAGGAATTTCTCAGTTTGGTCCTGATGAGCTTTTGGAGTGCTGGGGAGAAATGGCCTCTTTAGGAACAAAATTCAAAAACCCATTTCCTGAAGGAATAATGAAGAATTTAATTTTACAGGAAGAGTTTGCAGATTTTCTAAAGTAACAGCGGGGGTATGTGGTATGGCCATTTGCTGAGTGAAGTTCTTCTTTCAACCAAACCCATTTAAGACTTGGACAGAACAGCTTTCTTTGCCATCTGCGTCCCATTGGGTAGATTTTCCTTAAGTTCCTGTCTAATAGCCACCACAGGAAGTGAGAGGAAATCCCTCGAATGTGAGTGAGATCCCTGGTGGTCAGCAGTCACCAGAACTAGTGTCCCCATTGAAGGATTTTCTATCTATTCCTGTCCTGCTGACAACCCAAAATGTTTTTTGACATGTGCTCTAATCCCTCTTGAGTCCATCGACGCTGGGGTCCCTTAAAAATGTCCTCGGCCAAAAAGGGGTCACGAGTGGAGAAAGTTTAAGAAGGCCTGCCCTAGAAAATAGTTTTGGTTTGAGTTGCAATTTGAAGGATATCTAAAGACAAAACCTATTTTTAAATTTGGATTGCGGAAGGTTTAGGATTCAGACCTCCCAGCTTTCTGAGATGAGAAAGAGGGACACCTTCCAGCACAATGTATTTAGGCAATACCCAACTCTCCCCCCAGTTATATAGGCAATGAACACACCTCCTACCATGCCCCCAGTTATATATAGACAATGGATGCCACCCTGTCATGCCCCCAGTTATATATAGACAATGGACATACCCCTGCCATGCCCCCAGTTATATATAGACAATGGACGCCACCCTGTCATGCCCCCAGTTATATATAGACAATGGACACCACCCTGTCATGCCCCCAGTTATATATAGGCAATGGACGCCACCCTGTCATGCCCCCAGTTATATATAGACAATGGACACCACCCTGTCATGCCCCCAGTTATATATAGACAATGGACACCACCCTGTCATGACCCCAGTTATATATAGACAATGGGCACACCCCTGCCACGCCCCCAGTTTTATATAGACAATGGACACACCCCTGCCACACCACCAGTTATATATGGACAATGGACACACCCCTGCCACACCACCAGTTATATATAGGCAATGGACACACCCCTGCCACACCCCCAGTTATATATAGACAATGGACACACCCCTGCCACACCTCCAGTTATATATAGACAATGGGCACACCCCTGCCACGCCCCCCAGATTTGTGGACCATTAAGAATCTATATGCTGAAAATGATTGGTTAAACCCAGAATTGTCTTTTTACACCATTAGTTTTCCTTTAGACTGGTTTTTACAAACAGCAAACAAGATACTTAGGAGGAAGATGACGGTTTCAGTGTAGAATAACCCTTCTGGTAGTTAAATATAAACTTTTCATAGATATCTGACACATTATAATACAAAGTATGGAGGCAAAGGGTTCCCCTCTGATGGACCCCCCGGTTACGACAACCATGACAAATTACTCAAAAAATTATTGGTTAAGCTGGCAAGAACTTGTTTTTTTGTTTTTGTTTTTTAATTCTTTACTAAGTTTTATATTTTCAATAACAAAGAATATAGATTAGGCATTAGAGAAAGTTTACAATTTAATCATATAATATAAAACATTTCAAATTATATCTTGAAAAAATCAAATCAGATATTATAGAGTATAATCCCATAGGTATATGTTTTTAGACGATATGGTTATTGAGACAGATATGGCCAAAAATATTGGCACCCCGGCATTTCTGTCAGATAATGCACCACTTCACCCAGAAAATTGTTGCAATTACAAATGTTTCGGCATTCTCATGTTTATTTCTTTTGTTTGTATTGGTATGACACAAAAAACGAGGAGAAAAAATTGCCAAACCTGACACATTCCACGCAAAACACCAAAATGGACTGGACAAAATTGTTGGCACCTTCTCCAAATTGCAAGAAATAATTTCTGTTAGGTTTTCCATGCGTTCTATTTCTGCCATCTTAGAGTGAGAACTTTTTAAATTGATTAAATTGACCCCTAAAATTATATATTTCCTGAAAGCAGAGACCATGGAGAATAAATGGGGTGGCAGCTCCAAATTTGTATGTCACACGATATTACTGCAACAGTTTATCAAACCCAAATTTCCAATTAAAATGCATTCAAATTAATTTAGTGCCTACAAACACAATATATTACCCAATTTTTGGTACAATAGGTAAACCATGGAAGATGAGGTTGCACCAAGTAGATAGATGCCAAACATGTCAAGCCTCAAAATCACGTGTGCCCGTGAAATAGCAAGAAATAAGGGTACCCCAAGTTGTCCATAGGTGAAGCTTTAGAACCTTTACAGGTCATCAGTTTGAGTTAACCGTGAAAAATGCCCTTAGAATTATATTTGCGTATACATGGGGGCTTTAATTTTTTTTTTTTACAGTTAACTTTATTGCTATCACATAGCGGGCTGATAGTAGCATGTGCAATGTACATATAGTACATTTAGAACAATTTAAATTGAGGTCTATAGATCAGACCAAATAGAGGTACAGCTGATAGGAAGAGAAGGACAGAGGGATTTAGTTCCAAATGGGGGGTCAGTTGGGAGGTATACAATGCTGTATTCGTATTCCTTTACAGGACTGTTACACTCTAATACATTTCCCCTCTTTTGCTGATAGCTGAACCCAGGCCAAGGTCATCTGATACAGAAGACATCAGAAATCCTTCTATATCAACCCACTAGTCTTGTTACGGCATTGCAGCAGGGTGAGTCTGCTACGATGAATGTCACTCTGAGTGCTCCTCCTAAACCTCAGGAAGTAGAAGAAAGGTGTGGGGTCTTGGATCTCTTAAAGCAGTTTGGTGTTCTAAGTCAGGTCTTAAGCCATGTAAAGGGAAGGATTCTCCTTAGGAAGCTCTCCCAGGGGTGATGGCCAAAGTTCAACTCTTTGGTAGGGAGTTGATGTGACAAGAGGAAAGCCCAAAAGCAGATCATATAAAGTCCAGATTTAATTTTAGACTCATATGATAGAGAGCCAATATGTGTCGGTGGTTCAGAGGGCCCCCCTTTATCAGGGCTTGGTAATCCTGAACAAAATGTGTACTGTACTGATGAAATTCAACGGATCCTTAGGGGTCATTGGTATGGTGATCTCTCCCCATGCAGGAATGGGTGTGGTCCATTCATTGGACTTTATATGTTCTGCTTTTGGCATTGTGCACCCATTCTCTTCCTAAACATGGCAACCTTTCACTTTGGGGTAGCTGAATGGAGGTGGATTAAATACCAGGATTACAAGAACCTCTATTGTATTTGCAGCTTTAATCTTAGACAATGCAGCACAGGGCTGATAACTGGTTCTCTATCCAGGCTACCGGATAAAACTCAGTTGACAAAGCCTTTCGTTTTCATTCTTTGTGATGGTATTATAAGTATCTGTTATCAGCACTGAGCTCAGGCAGGAGATAGGACATCCTCACAGATTGACTGTCAGGGATACCGGCACAGGTGACCCCACACCTGCGCAAGTACCCACACAGGCAGACCAAACACTTATGACCGCACCGGACAGGGCAGAATGTATTATATACGGTTTAATAAGCAGCAACACTAAACAACACCAAAAAGCAAACATAAATAAGTAACATCAACAAGACTACAAGAAGGTAATGGCAACATGAGGACAAGCAGGTAATGGCAACAGGAGGAAAGGCAGGTAATGGCAACAGGCGGTATCTAGGACTGCAAATGGGTAACCGGGCTCAGGACACAAACAGGGTTCAGGACTGGTAACAGGACTCTGGACGGAAAGCAGGGTTTACCGGAAATGGCGACAGAACTGGGGACTCAGGATTCACAAGAAACAATCAGGGTTCAAGTTTCAGGACAATCAGGAAACAATACTGAGCCATCGTCCTGACTGCAGGGAGGGTTTAAATAGCCATCACCTGGTGCTTCCTGGGAGGGTAAGTGCTGGGAGACACCCGCAGGTGAGCACTGGAACTGCAGGGCTAGCTCCAGCGCCACCTGGAGGCGCTCTGGATCCTAACAGTACTCTGGATCCTAACATTGACACTCATAATAAAATATTAGGTAACCCCTGAGGGGTAAGGCTGCACTATTATAAGATTACTACAAATGCATGCTAGTGATGTATTCTCTTTGCTGCTTTTAAGAACCTTTGCATTGGGACCAATTTAAAAAGCCAAGGGATTGGTGAACCATGACTGTTGCTGCATAAAAAACAAAAAAACATTGAACAGTTATAGTTCACAGCAATGTGCTTTATTGATGCGTTTATCCCTCCACCAGCTTTGGGAGTTTGAAGCTGGTAGAGCACTATCAAATGGCCGGGAGTTTGAACAGAAAAATAAGGGGAGGGGAGCCAAGCCATGTATCCTTTCAAACTTTCTTGACCATCTCCACCTCCAATCATGGGGCTCTCCTTGCTGTGTTTAGCAGTAGTGCAGGCTCTACCCCACTCCCTGCATTTTATGATTGGGCGGTAAAATGCAGGCTGATGTGTGGAATATAGCGCAGATTGATACTTCCCCTTATAAATGACCCCCATTAAAGTTTAGATGATGTAGATTGCACTGCATGAGAACAACACGGTATTACCAATAACTGATATTCAGTATAGTACGGAAACCCTAGAAAGAGAAAATAATTGTCAAATCAGCATGTGAAAGCGGAAGCGGAGGAGAAAGAAGAACTGCACTTAGGAAGCTTATTTATTCACAGAACAAGAGAAAAAAAAAATCTGTAGTCATGTTTTCCTTCTCTTGCACAAAACGTCTTCAACGTTCCTCTCCAGGTAAACTCATGAAGAACACAGCGGTCCTCAATGAAAGGTGAGCGGTTTGTTTGACTATTCTGTATAAGATAATAACAATGGTTGCATCGCTAGGAAAAGACCCACCTATGTCTTGTGTCTCTGCCTTCGGCCACCAGCTCCCAGATACAGGATTCCAAAAATTGTAGAAAGAGTTAAACTTTGTGCCAAATAAATTTGATAATGCGCTGTAAGTTGATCTTGTAGAAAATAAATAAATCATTTCTCTTGGGGGGAAAAAAAAACAACTTGATGCCAAACAAGATATCTCCAATTACTCAAACAAAACTCATACAACTGAGTGCAATTTATAGTCCGGTCCTCATAAACAGAATTGTATTGGAGAATGCAAAAAAGAGAACCTTTATTTTTTGATTGATTACAGGTATTTATATAGCGCCGACAATTTACGCAGCGCTTTTACAAAGTGTGCATATACATCAGTCCTGGCCCTCAAGGAGCTTACAATCTATGGTCTCTATCTCACATGCATACATACAAGGGCCAATTTAGACTGGAGCCAAATTTTACCTTCCAGCATGTCTTTGCAGGGCCGGTGCAAGGATTTTTGGCTACACAGGCGAAGGAGCATTTTTGCACCCCCTGCGCCCTCAGATGGCTACCTATGCACCGCACTTGTAGTCAATGAATTCTGCCTCCCATCCATATTAATACATGTCTGTAGCTCGGTGCGATCATGGATGGGAGTAGTGATCGACCGATACCATTTTTTCTAGACCGAGTACATCAGCCTCCTGTGACAGCTGTCAGGTTGGAGTACAAGCAGTCGGTGATCGCTGAGTGTTTGTAAATAATTGAGGTCAGAGTATGGTTACTGCAGTATATCCCCAATTATGAATGAATGGCAAGTGATCTATATCCACTCCTGTCCATTCATGATTGTGGTTATAGTAAACATACTCTGTCCTCATGTTATGAATGATCAGGAATAGGGTTGCACAGATACCAAGTACCGTGCTCGGTACAAGTACATGTACCGATACTTTTGAGCTCCAAGACTAGACTAGAGAAAAATTAAAAAGTTAGGCGGTCGCTGTCATTTGTAAGGAGCACACGGAGCTCCCGGGATTTGTACATCTCTGTTATAATGTACGATTTTGTGTTTTATAAATATAAATAAAGGGATGCACCAATACCAGTTTTGCGAGTACGAGTACTGGTACATTATTGTTTATTGTCATGTGACAGTTTTTCTAAAACAATACAGACTAATGATTTCAGGACAGTGGTGGAGTGCCAGAGCCAGGTCCCAGCTGCAACCGCTGCAACCCTGGTACTTCTCATGAAAATGCCAAGTATCTGCACTGGTACTAGAAGAGTATCTGTGCATCCCTAATCAGGAACACTCAGTATAGAGGATTCCTGTTTATTGATAACAGGGGACACAGAAAAAGAGATTGAGGACTTTGTGTCCTCAATCTTTTTTTCTATTTTAAAAGGGAAATATCAGGGGTCTGTTTAGATCCCCAATATTTCCCCCGAAGCCCCAAAAAGTAAAGTAAAAAATAAAAATATTTAATACAAATAAATAAAAATGAAATATAAAAAAATATAGTTTATACAAAATGTAAAAAATAAAATATTTAAAAAAAAAATTGGAAAAGGTTAGAAAAAAAATCATTTTTGGTGTCACTCATTTGGTCCTCCCGTAGAGATACTGAATGCAGTGTGGGGACACCCGTGCACGGTATCTCGGACAACCGGATTCCTGAAAGTTGTTAACAGATAGAATAATCTGTGCACGCTGCAATGGATATAGCGGCTCTGTAGAGCTAACGTATTAAATACTATGTGCTAACATCACTGATTGTCTATACTCCGAGAAACAACAACACCTGTAATGGATGTACCTGCTTTGCTTTTTGTATTCTTATATACCAATAAAAAATTTATTGAACAAAAAAAAAAAGATAGAATAATAAAAAAGCCCTCAATGTTTATGAGTACGGAAGAGCATGTGAGCACCCCCAGGATGCAGTGCACTTACCTGTGTGCCATCCCCCAGGCCCGAACACTGTCAACTGATAAGGAGGAGGAAGGCGTTAACCCTGTGTAAGCTTCAGCACCATCCAACATAGAGCTTATAAAAGTTTGGACTCTGAGCTCTGATGGTGGAACGAAGCAGCGAAGAAGCTCAGGGAAAGAATCGATTGGCTGGGCTGTTTTTCTTAGAGGAGAACTTGTGAATTGGCCTTTGTCTTTTTTTTTATTTTGTTTTACTATAACCCAAACACAGTAACCTATATTTTTTGGGTAAATAATATATTTAATGTTTTACAAAATATTTATTGCAATGTTATTTGTTCTTCTTTACTTACAGGCTTTAAAAACAGGACAACATGTCTTCTACTGAGGAAGCCTCGCAGACTTTAAGGCGTCTGAAAGATACATTTATAGAAATATTTGAAAAGAATGTGCATGGCTTGTTTGTTGTGCTAGACTCACTCGACCTTCTATGCTTGGAGGAATTCTTCAAGCTCTATGATGAGGATTGCCCCTTTAAAAGTGAGAAGATGATAGAAATTATAATTCAGAAGGGAGAGTCAGCTTCGAAAAAATTTCTGGACCACCTGGAGAAAATGATTGTTAGGTTCCCTGCGTTGTCCCGCTTGCCTCTCTTCCTTCAAGATGTTAAGTCAATTCCTAAAGTGTTTCTAAAACCAAAACCAAAAATTATTATATTGCAGGTTACCAGTCCTTAGATGTGGTGGCTCCACTTATTTTTTTTTATAGGATGTTTTTCTTTTTTATCACCTGGTGATCCTTCCAGTAACACATTCACCATACTGTATCTATAGAAGAGCAGCATTGTCACCTTAGGACTGGAAGTGTTTCAGAAGTACGGAATGCCTCCCTCTCTTCTCTTCTCCATAACATAGGGAGAGGTGTTTTGTAGGCCACAGAGATAGCTTGAAGCAATGCTAACCGATAACAGTTAGCAGAGGCCGAGATCACAGGACGTTATCATTTTACAAGATTAATTTAACTAAATGAAAAACAACAAGCCGCTGCGCTAGGAGTAATCACTCAGTGAAAGTGAACCAGCTGCAATAATGTGTGGTAGTGAATGAAATGTTGCTGTTATGTTGCGCTAGGTCCTGTGTAGCAATCTCACAAGGGATTAATGTTGTATCAACAACTGATCTCCTCCTTTAAATCCAAATGATCTATGACGCTATATAAATGGATTAAAAAAAGCAAAAAACAAATGTGTTGTGATCCTTATTAAACACGTGTATAATATTGCGCTATTATGTTGTGCTCAGTTTTGTAAACCAACTAAAAAACTCTACAAATAAAAAGTGAGTGTCAGCATCGTACCGCTACAGCGTTGCCAATTGTATTTGGGTGATAAAGTATAGTGCTGTATTGATGAATCTCGTGTAGCGGTCTGTGAAACCCTTATGTGCTAAAATGCTTGATTCCACTCTGTAACCTACATCTAGTGGTTTAAAGGGGTTCTAAACCCTGCGGTTTGTTATATCTAGTGCTAGCAAGCAGTAGATATAGGCAAGAAGTTTAAAAAAAAAACAAAAAAACGCTTGAACTAGTTTTAAACTTACCTCGTTATCCCTGCTCGCTCCCGCGCCGAGAATCAGGAACTGCTCGTACGGCCGCAAAGGATCTTGGGGCGGGCGCATGCGCAGTCCCGATTCTCGGCCGGGAGACGAGCAGAGACGCAAGGTAAGTCTATGGACGCGTGCACCCGCCTGCAGACACCGCTGGATCGGAGCGACAGAGCAGTCAGCGCTGGATCGGAGAGACGCCGCACCGCTGGAGGGACACATGAAAACATGGGGAAAGAAGATGAAGACCAGAATAAGAGACATCATTTAAGGTAAGTGCTAACATTTACATGGGGGGGAGGGGAAAAATAAATTTGCCTTTAATATTACTTTAACTACATACAAGCACTTGCATCCATAACGCTTTGTTATCCTTAGTGAATGTGACTACAAAAATAAATGTGATCAAGAGTTACATCCAAATGCTCCTTTCAAACATGTAAATTATCAAAACTTATCATGAATACATAAACATCAGGTGTATATTGCAAATTGGGAAGCCTTGCCCAGGATAACATGACACGATGTCAACACAAATAAATCTATTAGGCCTTGTTCACACCAAATGCAGAGCAGATCTGCATGAGTTTCTGCACACGCAGTGCAGTGGGTTGTGCCGCGTTTTTGCCGCATTTTTTTGCAGCGTTTTTGATGCGTTCTGGGCCGTTTTTGTAAAAAAAAAATATATATATTTTTTTTTAGTTTAAAATGGGCTTTCAGTGCGTTCCAGGCGTTTTTTGATGTGTTTTTGATGCGTTTTTGATGCGTTTGCACGTGTTCCAGAGCAGGTCCAGAGCAGGTCCAGAGCAGGTAAAATAGGGGCTGCTGCAGTTTTTTCAACTGCTCTGGACCTGCTCTGGAACGGAACACTGCGATGTGAACTGGAGCAAAAAATACTATTGGAATACATTGGATGCAGTTTTGATCCGGTCTGCAACTGATCTCATCTGCACCTGCTCCGCGCTTGGCGTGAACAAGGCCTTAACCGAGTGATCCTCTATTGAACCCGGCAGTGATTTTTTGAAAAGAAAGGGGGTAATTTTACTTCCCTTGTTTCAGAAGCATCGCATGAAAAAAAGGTTCTATTAGATTGTGTCCACAGTGTCCACCAACTAGAGTCCAAACGATCTTTCCTGTTATAATGATCGTCCTCTTCCACAGACGGGCTGGCTGTGCACCGCTCACTCAGTCCCCTCCGGTTAACTCTCTCCACGCCGTTTGGATAGCGGAGTCCACCCAATGGTGTCCCAAAGGGAAAGTTTAAAAAGGAAAAAAAGAGAAAAAAGAAAGCAAAGCCTCCTGAGTGCAGTATTTAAAATATTTATTCCAAAAAGTATATGGAAATGCACTTACAGGATCGCAAAGTTCAAAACACATTGAATGATAAAAATCCTCAGCGGTAAGAGATCAAAGCCAGTAACTCCCTTGACGCATTTCGCCTATGGACTTTTTCAAAAGGGTGTTCTTCTTTAGTCTCTCACCGGAATTTATGGTAAAAAAATCAATCTCTTTTTTTCCTTTTTAAACTTTCCCTTTGGGGCACCGTTGGGTGGAGTCCGCTATCCAAACGGCGTGGAGAGAGTTAACCGGAGGGGACTGTGTGCTGCCCCAATGGGGTATAGAATATGTTATTAGCATCATTAATAGATTAGAGTTTATATAGTGTGTTTGCCTATATATTTTCTCATAGCTAAATCTATGTTTTATTCTATGCTGCCATCTAGTGGCCTTTTGTTGTAATGTACATGTTTTTCTGTGATTCTTTGTGATGTCTACGATGTATTTCACTTTGTATGTATGCCCCTCCCTTCTTCCTGAGTGCAGTACTTCCTGTGTCATGGCCACAGCTACAGGCCACATGTAACTAGGACACATATACTCTGCGCAGTATGATAGACAAGGCATCATTTTCTGACCGCACAATACTATAACCATTCAACTGCTGTTCCTATCATCTGCTGTAATCCTGATGTTAAGAATAAACACCTCTTTTGAATGAATCGGTATTGACGAGTTCAGCTATCTGACAAGGATTGTCCGCAGTGTGTATATCTGCTTATACAGGCCAGGCATAGAGGTCTCAGCAAGAGATATATTGCTATCACAACGATCGGAGTCAGAATAGACTGAGTGCCAGCCCGTCTGTGGAAGAGGACAATTTTTTATAACAGGAAAGATCGTTTGGACTCTAGTTGGTGGACACTGTGGACACAATCTAATAGAACCTTTTTTTCATGCGATGCTTCTGAAACAAGGGAAGTAAAATTACCCCCTTTCTTTTCAAAAAATCACTGCCGGGTTCAATAGAGGATCACTCGGTTAATAGATTTATTTGTGTTGACATCGTGTCACGTCATCCTGGGAAAGGCTTCCCAATTTGCAATATACACCTGATGTTTATATATTCATATGTTTTGAGAATTTACATGTTTGAAAGGAGCATTTGGATGTAACACTTGATCACATTCATTTTTGTAGTCACATTCACTAAGGATAACAAAGCGTTATGGATGCAAGTGCTTGTATGTAGTTAAACCACTAGATGTAAGTTACAGAGTGGAATCAAGCATTTTAGCACATAAGGGTTTCACAGACCGCTGCACGAGATTCATCAATACAGCACTATAGTTTATCACCCAAATACAATTGGCAACGCTGTAGCGGTACGATGCTGACACTCACTTTTTATTTGTAGAGTTTTTTAGTTGGTTTACAAAACTGAGCACAACATAATAGCGCAATATTATACACGTGTTTAATAAGGATCACGATACATATGTTTTTTGCTTTTTTAATCCATTTATATAACGTCATAGATCATTTGGAATTAAAGGAGGAGATCAGTTGTTGATACATTTACGTCATTTTCAGGCCTAAAATGTGGAATATAACATGGGTGCAAAAATTGAAAAAAGGGCCTCAGTCATGAAGGGGTTAATCCCTTGTGAGATTGCTACACAACATAACAGCAACATATAATTTAACCAGTTCAGCTTTTTCACCCCTTTTACCTGCACATGAATGAAACAGAGTAAATGTGATTTAACAATAGCAAGCCATGTGCGTACGTTGTTTTTTTTAGGGCATGTGCCATACAACCAAAATTCTTAACTGCTTTTTCTAAATTGTGACAAAAAATACAAAATCGGCACTTTAATAACATCAGTATTTTGCTAAAAACACTTGCATTTTCTATCTTATGTAAATAATTGTACCTCAGCCTCCAAACGTTGATAATTCACCACCCCTTAATGGTTTGCCTATAGCAGTACATGGAGGTTTCACATCTTTAGAAGACTAACCTAGCCCCTAGTCATACAAAAGGCAAAATGGCTGATCTCTTAAAGTTTATGCAAAGCAACTTTTTTTTTTAAACCCCAGTCAGTTGTTTTTTTTCCACTCTGTGTTTCATTTCGGACATTTTCGTTTATTTCCTGTCCCGAAGATGCAACAGGAATTAAAAAGGAAATCTCTACAAAGTGAGGGGAATTCACCTCTAAGATAGTTGCCATCCCCAAAGTTGTCTGCATTGGAAGAGTCCCACTCACTAGCTGATATGGGGACACATGTAAAACTTCTTATCTCACTGACGACAATTGTCAGTAGGACAAAAAGAGAACCTTCTTAACAGGGACACAGGGCAATAAAAACAGAACAGGGGTTTTCAATTCTTCTCTACTCAATGAAAAAATAAAAGGTTTTGACTATACATTCTCTTTAAGGAGTATTCCCACCAAGGTCACAGACAGCAAAAAGAACCAGTGGAGGAACACTTTTTCAATATTTCCAGGGCATGTTTGGAACATTTTTGTTTGATAGATCCTAAACAGCAAAACAATGTGACAGTTTCTTAGATCTCCTGGGGCCTCTATTGGATTGCTCATTTCCTGGGTCGATTCTTTGCCAGGGCGATTATGAAGGGTTCCCAGTTCCACCATCCCTGCTGTGTTTCTAATTTACTATATATGATGGTGAATTCCGTGCAGTGGAAAACAAAGTGCCTCTAGTTAAAATTTGTATAAGCCTTATATTATAAAGTTCTACATTAGAAGACACTTTCATAGATGAGGCTTAATAACTATATCTATTTTAATACCTTTTCTTAGGTTCAGTGATAGTATTTATAAGACTGAATTCAGAGCATGCTATTTTGTGGAACTTTGCTGATTTTTTTTAAATTTATTTACAGACAAGAAGAAAAATGCATTTCAGGAACTTGTAGAACAGCTGGATATGAAAGATCATTTGACTTCTAAAGTGACTTCCTAAGCATTGGATTGGAAAATCTAGAAGAAATAGAACTCCACAATATTACAGAAATTCCATGGCACTTCTTGAGAAACATCATGGCTTTAAACATGTCCTCACGAAACACCCAGCTCAAAAGAGATCCAACTAGTCAAGAATTAGATGATGATGGTGACATTGATGATGATGATGATGATGATATATATAATGTACATACAGTTGAGCATGATACCACAAACACTATCCATCCATTGGATGTCCTGTGTGTCCTCCTGCACTGTTCAGATAGTTTTCTACAACAGGAGATTGTAACCAAAATGTCTATGTGTCAGTTTGCTGTCCCTCTGCTGCTCCCCCCAGCTAGTGATGGGTCACACCACACCCTCTTGCTGTGGGCAATGAGGGGCATTGTAAAGAAGTGGAGACCCCACTCATTATTGGACAGTAAAGGATTCAGAGAGGAAAATGTGGTGAATATCCCAATGCCCAATTTCTCTTTTGTGAGACTGGGGGAAAATAAATGATCCAAATCTAAAATTCTGAACCAGATTCTTAATCCAGCCCAACAACAGCACAACTTCTTCATCTCCCATGAAATGGAAGGGGGGAACATTAAGAGGAAAATATCTGATGGACTGGTGGAAATGTGCTGGTATTTTCCCTGTGGTAGTTCTGACGTTTTTCAAGAACCCATCTCAGTGGCCAACCTACGAGGAGACCTGGAGACCAACTGGGACCAGTTCATGTTTCTGACACGAGTGTCATCAGCTGTCTTCATATTTGTTGAGAGCATTTGTGAGACACAATTCAGACTGTTGTCTACCTGTAGCAACACTGACACTGAATTGTATTTCCTTATTACCCCAGGACCTGGCAAAGAGATTAACCAAGAAACCAAGAACTATTTAAAACATCTAATGAAAACATTAAATGTTGGTAAAAAACAATTCCTAGTCAAAAGTGACAAACTAAATGATGCTGCATTTGTGAAAATGATACAACGCATCCTTGAAAGCTTCATAGGCAAAGAGACACAACAGCCATTACAGAATATGAAAAAGCAAACACATGGGCTCCAGATAGATGTCGACGAGGACTTTCCTGGATGTCAAAAAGCAAGAGCATGCGCATGTGTTATTACCTCAGCAATAGGAGACGTGGAAGGGTATAAAAAAGAAATGCTGAAACTGCAAGGGGATCTGTGGAAACAATTGTCCAAAGTAGAGAAAGAACTTTGCAGAATGACAAACCAAGGTGACAAAGATGCCCAACAATATAAAAATGAACTGGAACAGAAACGTATAGCACTGCACAAAAAACAAAACGAGCATGATTTACCCAATCCTATAATGCTCTTTGTTACTGCAATCACTCATTTGTCTCAGGTGGAGAAACAATATTTTTTGAAGTGGATGAAATTAGAACTGGATACCATTGCTAGGAAGAATCTTACTGCCTTAAAGGTGGATTACCAAGAGAAAAGCAAGTCAAAAAATTCAGGGGTACTTAAGCTGGTTGACCAAAAAATATCTGACAGTTCTTTAGGGATTGAACATTTCATCCGTGAGTTTGGGCAGTTTTATGAGGCTGAATGTTCCATGCTTCAAGAAGGAATGATTTCAGAAGAAAGAGTACAGTTTACAAAACTTCCAGGAATTGCTGCTGACCTTCTCTTGGATGGGTTTCCATTGGAGCTCATAGATGGAGATGCCTCAAACATCCCCATGAAGTGGATAACCGATGTCTTGACTGAGTTAAGTAACAAGACACGAGGTGAAAGTGACGAGTTAAAAGGTAAAAGTGATACAAGTAATATAAGTAAAATAAGAGTAATGACTGTGCTGGGAGTGCAGAGTACAGGGAAGTCCACCCTTCTCAACACCATGTTTGGCCTGCAGTTTCCAGTGGCCAGTGGACGATGTACAAGAGGGGCATTCATGACTCTCCTAAAAGTGAAAAACAACTTTGAAAGACAGCTAGGCTGTAAATTCGTTATGGTGATTGACACTGAGGGGCTGAAAGCTCCAGAGTTGGCCTCTTTGGAGGATAGCTATGAACATGACAATGAACTGGCCACACTAGTGGTTGGGCTGAGTGATATCACCATTATCAATATGGCCATGGAGAACACCACAGAAATGAAGGATATTTTACAGATTGTGGTCCATGCTTTTCTTCGGATGAAGAAAGTAGGAAAGAAACCCAACTGCCAGTTTGTGCACCAGAATGTCAGTGATGTGTCTGCTCATGAAATGAACATGAGAGACCGGAAGAAACTTCTAGAACAGTTGGATGAAATGACCAGAGTGGCTGCAAAAATGGAGAGGCAAGAGGGAATCAAATCTTTCAGTGATGTGATAGACTATGACTTGGAAAAACACAGCTGGTACATTCCTGGTCTGTGGCAGGGGGTCCCTCCCATGGCTCCAGTAAACTCTGGTTACAGTGAAAATGTTCAAAAGCTAAAGAAGTTTTTATTTGAATTCATGAAAACCCAAAACACACCTTGTACCATATATGAGTTTATTGAATGGTTACAAAGCTTGTGGAAAGGTGTAAAACATGAAAAATTCATCTTTAGTTTCAAGAACTGTCTGGTAGCGGAAGCTTATAATAAGCTATCTATGCAGTTTTCCCTTTGGGAATGGGAATTCTCAAAAAAAGTCTACAACTTTGTCACCAGCACTGAAAATAATATAAAAAATCAGTCATCTGAGAGTCTGGATATGCAAAACCATGAAAAAAACAAGACAGAACTTCACCAACTGGCATTTGAGGAGGAAAATAAAATGCTGGATTTGATAGACAAATATTTTGACAGTAAGTCTGGAAATGTTCATCTGATAGAACGTTATAGGGAAGATTTCAGAATGAGTGCAAAGTTCCTAAGGCAAGAACTTGAAAGAAATGCTCTAAACAAATTTAGCAAGGCAGTTTCTATCCAGAAAGGGAAGTTTAAGATCCAGAAATCCAGAATCAATATCAAAAAGTAATAGAAAAAAAAATCAGTGGTCTCTTAGAAAGCGATAGAAAGAAAAAAGCTACGCTAAGTCCTGATAAAGTACAACAAGAATTTGAATCCATGTGGGAGAAGACATTGAGAGGTCTGGAGACAAACAAATTAGAGAGACGCAATATTGATCATGCAGTTTTACAGCAATTGAGACATGACCTGAGCAGTAGAGGATCCGCCGTACATGAAAAATGAAAGGGCATAAACAGTCTACAAGACCATGGTCAACAAACTTTTAAAATGGATGAGAAGTATATTGATCACACTTGGTGGAATCGTGTCAAGAACCAACTAGGCCTACACAGTGACACATTTGAAAGAGTAGAGAACTTTGCTGTCTCTCTAACAGGTATGTGCGACAAGTATGTTAAAGAAAAAGTTGATTCTTCTGATGATTACGATGACACTTACTGCCAAGAATTACTATACAAGATCAATGAACAGCTTGAAAGTACTACCAATCTTCACATTTCAAGAGATCTGGAGCTAGATATCAAACTGATCACTCTTGGAAATGCCGCTCAAAAATTTCAGCAACTGCATGATAACTTTACCAAAAATAATGACCCAATACATTGTCTGGAATGTTTGAAACCTCAATACTTGTCAACATTTCTCAGTATATTTCAAGAAAAAGGTGAAACCCAGCACAGAGCCAGGCAATTCTGTGAACGTTGTCTCAAACCAGCAATTACCGACTATGTCTTCAAACATCTCGGAGAAAAGATGGTGGATGACATCTTAAACAGCTCTGAAAATATTATATTCAGTAGCAGAAGCTTTTTTCAGTGTAAGATGCTGGAGCAGTTGTTGGAAGAAATGTCTTTCCAGAAGTACAAAGAATATATTCGTTCATATGAGAAATTTTCAGAATCGTGGATACTAAGTTACATCTCCAAAAAGTACAAGAGCTCAACCACATTAAAGGATTTATACAAAAGTATTGTCTCCTCCATAACGATGGAAATCCAAAGTGTACTTAAAGAGAAAGCATGCACAGAACTGCCTACGATCTCATCATTTTTAGAAAAAGTTTGCGAGATGTTACAAAGCAAACTGGTAATATCACAGAAGGAGATGAACGTTATCACATTCCATAACACGGTTTCAGTGGAGCAATTTTCATCTGACATTCAACATTTCCTCACAGAGACAGAAAAACAAATCTTAACCAAACTGGGATCTCTGGATATTGAGTCTGTCCTTTCCAAAGTGACACTGAAGCCTCAGGATGAATTGCTCAGGAAGGTGGTTGGATGTGGCAAGCAGTGTCCATTCTGTAAAGTCCCCTGTGAAGCCGGAGGTGGAAAACATGCTGATCATTTCGCATCTATCCACAGATCAACAGGATTGGGAAAATATAGATGGCACAAAGATAGAACTTTGTTAACAGACATCTGTTCCACTCTTGTTGTATCCAACAACAGTTTTATGAATTCAGACACAGAAGGGAACTGGCACCCATACAAAGAGTACCGTACACATTATTCAGACTGGACCATTCAGCCCGATCCCAGCGTTGAGTGCTCAGACTACTGGAAATACATATTCCTACAGTTTAATCAGCAATTTGCAGAAGAATATGATGCAAAACCAGCCAAGATTCCAGAAGAATGGGAGAAAATCACAGAGGTTCATGCTCTTAACAGCTTATTGCAGGTGTTCAACATGGACTAACATTGTAATATTCTTTACAGCCCTGATAATGCTGCAAAAACTGTCCACCTATGACATGTACCAAAACTGTTTCATTAACTTGGTATATGCTTTCAGTCTCTCATATAGATACCTACATCTAATGCCTTCTACCGTTTAACACTTCGATGCTTTGCTGAGGAAGCCTAGATCTTCATATCAGCACTTCATATGTCTTCATATCAGCACTTCATATGAGATCTTCATATCAGCACTTCATATGATGTCTTCATATCAGCACTTCATATGATGTCTTCATATCAGCACTTCATATGAGATCTTCATATCAGCACTTCATATGATGTCTTCATATCAGCACTTCATATGATGTCTTCATATCAGCACTTCATATGATATCTTCATATCAGCACTTCATATGATATCTTCATATCAGCACTTCATATGAGATCTTCATATCAGCCCTCTATACCACTGGTGTGGATCCAATGAAAGGACTCTGTTCTGACTACTGACACCTATCTAAGAATTGTTTTTTATTCTCAGCAAGTGGCAGCCATTTTGCACCTCCTTATCCACATACTGTCTCATGGGCTGTTAACACCTTGAACGTACCCCTGTTCAACATCATTGGGAATATGGATGAGCAAACTACATGTTCAGTAGACCCCTTTTTGCTTCATATTGTATAGGGAAATCAGCTCTACCCCCCTCATCTTTACTGAATACCCTGGAGTGTTGGCTCCCTGCTGCTCATGATGACTTTTAGTCGCTGCCAGAACTTCTTGAAAACTGGAAGATAACCACCACAGTTCAAATGTTTGGCAACTTTATGCAAGTGTAGAGCCAAAAGAAACCTCACTGCTCCAATTCCTTAGCCGCCATCAGGACTCCCAAGATGCTAATAGGTGCGTCTCCACCTTGGAATGTAGTAGTATACGAACAGAGCGCACTATCCAGAGAATTCCAATACTTCAGACTTTATTGAAATTCACAGCAAATCCAGTGTAACCAATAAAGTGAGAATACTGTTCACCTATTACATGCGCCAAAATGGGTTCTCCAGCTTGGTGTAATCTTTCATCCTCTTAAAGAGATGGTCACAGCAACTACCTTGTACTCTAAAGAAGATCTCCAAGATTTTCAAAAGTTAACCCCTTGCACGGGGGCTGCCCCAGCACTGTAAGAGTTAACTGCTCATTTTGGCCTAGGGAATGGAATAAAGAAGATATACTCACCTGATCCTCAACCCTGCTGTGGTCAGCACTCGGGTCTCTCTCCTTCTGCTCCTCACTGTGGTGGTGTGTCCCCGAGTGTCCTCACGTCTAATGCAAGTGAATGGACCCAGTAAGTATATTTTCTTTATTGGTGCCCCCTTAACTCTTGCAGTGTGGGGGTAGCCCACACATATGTATGAACAGAATAGAATAGAATAGAAAACTTTTATTATTATTGCACAAAATACAATGACATGTCAATGAACCAATTCCTTAATGACAACACATCACAATTGAATAAAATAATTTGTCGTTTAATATACTGTATATAATTAATACACCAATCAACCCTATGAACCTTTCCATGAAATGATTCACCTCTAAAAAACCAATCATCTTATGTGTATTTTATCTGTGTATTTAGTTGATTGCCTTAAGTTCAGCTTTAATGCTGAGACAATAATACATATATATTAAAACAAACATTATAAGATGAGAATACATTACATTTTGTAATAGAATGCATTTTAATTTTTTGTTTTAGTCACTTAATAATGACACAATTGTATTTACTATAAGTTTATGACAAGACACTGTAGTTGTGATTTTCAGAATCCTTTTAAACTGATACAAAATAAAATCTGTTTAAACTTTTTTTTGAGGAGCCATTTATAATTTTTTTAAATAAAATTGTCTATCTATCTATCTATCTATTATGTGTAGTAGCAGGCTGAGCACCGATCACATGAGCGCTGTGCACACAGGAGACGGCAGATCTGGCCGAGGGACTGGTACGTTAACGAATGCTAAGGATCTATGTGAGGGGGATTAGGTGCCGTTGCCTGCAGGGTGGGGGTCGCTATATTATCAGATTTGTTTGCCCGGCTCGATGCTGATTGGCTGGGAAGCCGGCTTCCCGGCCAGTCAGCATCGAGACGGTCAAACCGCATGGAGCCAGCTTCCCGGGTCCATCTTTCCTCGCGGCACTGCCGGTCAGAGGAAATCTCCCTCTGACCGTAAGTTCTATTATTGGGAAAGGTATCGGAGCATTTGGGCGAGTACGAGTACTCACCCAAATACTCGGTATCGACACCGATACCGATACTAGTATCGGCGCATCCTTATTATTTACAAATAAAAGCTATTCAAATTGATAAATTAAAATGAATTATACAGGCAGTCCCCGGGTTACGAACAAGTTAGGACTTTAGGTTTGTACTTAAGTTGAATTTGTATGTAAGTTGGAACAGGTACATTTTTAAGTGTAACTCCAGCCAAAACAATGTTTTTTTTTGGTTTTGGATAGCATGGGGAATGGTTAACCCTCTGTAAAGTTTGCTTTGCTGTGCGTGCCCCTGTTCAGAAGATTTTACCTCACTTTCTGTCCGGGTGACAATTGGATTTTGAAAATTTTGGGTTGTCGTGGAGCGCGGTCATGGTATATCGTGATATTTGGGGAATTTTGCACAAATGGTGAGCGCGCAAAGACCAATCTTGAAGCCAATTTAACATAAAACAGGACAGACGTTTGTTTCGTTCATCAACACAACAATGACTTTCTTCAGTAGCAACATAAGGTTCGCTTGTATTTCAGCAAGTAGACAATGTCTCACCGACTCAAGATTGTCGCACATACTCCATGTGTAACTGGCTCTTTAAGCCTCCTCGGCTGTCTTCCCTGTTTCTCCAGCAAACACAGCCACCTGGCTCCCCTCTGACCTCTTGGTGGAGTCCTCCTGACTCCTGAACACAACCTGTCCCTCTTCCCAGCTGGAGCCCAGAGCATTAGTCGCACCCTTCCCATAAGTGCTATGCACAGGTGTGCAATCATTAGAAGCTGGCCCCTAGTACACCACGGACCCAGGAATGAAGATTTCATCCCTCCCAATTCTCTTAGAAATCTCCCAGTTCCAGGATCCCATGCCAAATGCACAACATTTGGAGAGAACTGCAAAGCCAGTTCTTTCCCAGCAAAAGATTGTGTTTCCTGGAACCACTCAACCCCTCTGGCTGAGAGTCCTGGGTGACTACAACACCCAGTTCTACTGTGGGATTGCCACACAATACTACAATCTGTAAAAAATAAGTCAAGGCAACATGGCACAGCATAGAAGAGCCAAACCCCCTGGTCAGGAATCAGCAGTGTACCTACATCTAACCTACATCTAAAGCCTTGGTTCTCAACTGGTGGGTCGTGAGTCACGGGGTCGCGAATGGCCCCTTGACCCACGGCCGCTGCCACCTGCACCCGGCCGGCCGCCATCTGCCTCACGCGCACTGCCCACATCCACGATCGGCAAAGGGACGCGGGGAGATGAAGTAAGGAGGAGTGGGTGTGAGGGGATGACAGCCGCTGACAGATTGTCCCGATCCCAGAAGCAAGTTGCTGGAAGACTGCTCAGGTAAGCCTGGACTTCCCCCCCCACATGGTGCTCTATAATGTATTGCTGGGATAGTGGGATTTGTAGTCCTCTGTAGCTGATGGTATATTGCGCTGTACTGTATATTATACCATCAGCTATAGAGGACTACAAATCCCAGCAATTTAGTCCTCTATAGCTGATGGTATTCTGCATTGTTGTGTAATGTATTGCTTGGAATTGTAGTTCTCTATAGCCAATGCCATTCTGCAATGCTGTACAATGTATTTCTGAGTTAGTGGCAGAACTACCAGGGTCGCAGCATTCGTACACGCGCACAGCCCTGACGTGGCATCCCTCCACTACCAGTGTGCTTTACATTTCCTAAACCGATAAATACATTCACACTACTGTTACATGGATGGCAAAAGTGGCAGACAGGGGCGGGGAAGAGGCAGAGCGGGAGGGGGGCCAAGTTGCTGCACCATGGGCCTCTGGGTTGTACTTGCCCCCTGGGCTATAAGTTGCCAGTCAGCCCCTGACTGGACCCCAGGCTGAGGACCCACTCCAGTTCTTGTAAGGTAGGGAGACTGGGTGGACCTTAAAATAAAAAAGTTTTGAATTGTGTGTGTGTGTGTGAGAGAGAATGTCTGTGTCTGTGTGAGATTGTGTCTGTGTATGTATGTCTGTGTTTTTGAGGGGCCGTTCACACTAGTACACTGCATTAAACTGTACCACGCAAATCGCACCTACCGTGCATGCTGGTGTGGGAGGTGTGTTGGGTTGCCATTCATTTGAATGGTACCCCAAATGCACCTCCCACCCACCGTTCGTATGCCCGCAGCGGAGCGCCCAGTACCCTAATGCCGTGCATTCGATTGCAGTGCGACTTAATGACTAAGGACAAATGTGGAGCCTGAGGTTACACAGGTTGAGTACCACTGTTCTAAAGGAAGAAGGTCACTCCTTTGAATATAGTCAAGTACGCATCCTAGCCAGGGAGGAGGACTGGTTTAAAAGAGGTGTGAAATAATCAATTTATGTAACAATGGAGGAATCAAGCTTGAATA
>NW_017308447.1:87285-88339 GCF_000935625.1 Nanorana parkeri | reverse complement strand
AGAGATCTATTGTCTGCCACATACAATGCTGTTGTAACACCTCTCTCTGGGCAGGTTAATAACACCTCCTAGACTCCAGTTATGCATATGCAGTCAACGCCTTACCTTCATGAAGTCTCTGACACCATGCTGGCTGCGATGAACAGATGATGTGGATTGGAGCGACATTCACCATATTTATTCCCAGATAATTTTTTGTACAAGTCATTCTAAATGGAGAAAGCTGGTCGGATGTCCAGTTAAACGTCTTCAAGAAGAATACAGCAAGTCCAGTTGCCTTGACCCATTTTTTTACAGATGTGTTGCATTATGTTATATTATGTACTACATTTTTACTTATCCATTTGAATGGCTTTATAAATTTTTTTTTTTTAGTTTAGCACCAACTTTGCTTAGGTGATAGTGATGTGAGAAAGGTGAAAAACTTTAATTTTTTGGTTCGGTATTTAACTACAATACATCGTACGCCTGGGGAAGGGGAGTGTTGCTTTGTATTCATGGACAGCTGATTGATATATAACCATAAATGAGTATTCAGTCCAGCCGCACTCCAAGGGTCTTCACTAAAAATAAAAATAAATCTGTATTCATGGAGCAAATACATAATGTTTGTTCCTCCCCATGTGTGCTCAACTCTTAACGCGTTTCACATTCTGGCTTATTTGTAGATTAAACCGGGAAGGTGAAACACTTTAGAGGAACAAGCCAGGGCAGTAACAGGAGATCGGAATTTGATGCACAATCGCAGGTCACAGAGTATAGCTGAAGATCTCTCAGCATAGGAGTCCTGCAGCACTCAGTCTTAAATAGCCCACTTGGTGACACTATTCAATGAGCATGCACACACACATTCTGCAAAACATGCACGTCCCTGAGCAAAGATGGCACTGCCCTTAATTCTAGCCAGAAGCTATTAAGGAGTCAGGGCCTTGTCACATGACCATGGGTGCCAAGAAGAAAGCAGAGGCTGGAGGATTTTTAAAAAAAATGTTTGCTCTTTTGGAAGACAATGACAGCCTAATGTGTCCCAAAAATATAAATGTATTGTAAATAT
>NW_017308447.1:69472-87262 GCF_000935625.1 Nanorana parkeri | reverse complement strand
GCCAGTAGCCCCATAGCTAAAATATAAAAGTTTCTCTGGTCCCCGGGGGAATGTATTGGTGCTGTAGCTAAAGCTAGCAGGAAGTAACACAGTAAACATATAAATGTCACCCTGTCACAGGCTGAGCGCTCTGCTTGTTATTGTTGTCTGGCCGGATGCCGCCCATGCCCCGGGCCAATGACTGAACTTTCAGTTTCGTTTCCCCGGATTGTTTTGTTTCCAGTGACTGAGCCGCCTAAAGCTTAGTTCTGTTCAGCTGCTCCGGAGATGTTTTGGGTGAAATAAAGAGCACAATACAGACAAAGAGTTATCTGGAATCATCTTTTCCTCGTTAGGATTGTGCAGTGCGATAGAAAACACAACGTGACAAAAGATCGCAACAAAATAACATGTTTCCTCTTCTCAGAAACAAAAGTAAAAAAAACAGGAGATCCTTCACCTTCCGCTGTCTGATATCTGAGTGACAATGAAAGTGACGGAGAGTTTTATTTCTTTTTATATAAAGAGTTTTCATTCTTTAGAATTCTTCACTGACAGGGTTATTCACTAACGAGCCGAAGGCAGCCGAGCGTATAACCCAGCCGAAGGGAAGTGAGCTGAACGCTGTTCCGCTATTCACTCCTAGCTCAGTGCGTCTAATTTCAGGCGTACATCGGCTAAAATCAGCCGTACGTCGGCTGCCTTCGGTCAGCCGAACATGCTCTGTATGTTCGGCTGAGCCGAAGTGCAGAAGGATTTCGGCTCAGGCGGTCCAACATCTGGATCGGCTTAGCCGTATTCTCATAGGGGGCGAACGGTAGTGAGTGAATAGCCGAATGTTGCTGAGCGGTATTCAGCTTGGCTATTCGGCTCGGTACCTCCGTGGTACCGAGCAGAATAGAAAATAAGTGAAAAGAGTGAAAAAAATGATCAAAAATAAGAAAATTAAAAATAAAATTAAAATATTTTTAAGAAAAAAAAAAAAAAAAACAAGAACAATTGGGCGGATCTAGTGGTGACAGCTAGCTCCGCCTAACTGTTTGATATTGGCTGACACCAGCCAGAGTCCTCTAGCAGGTACTGACCAATGAATAACAATTGGGCGGAGTCGGCTGTGATGTCACAGTTGTTATTGTTTAATGACAGTTCAGCATCCCCAGGTCATTTGGGGACGCTGATCTGTCATTACAACTAGGCGGAGCCAGCCGTGAGATCACGGCTGGCTCCACCCAGCTGTCATTTGCGTGGAGATAGGTCGGCGTTGGCCGACCCTTCTCCATGTTTTGGCTGTCACTTCAGCTCAGTCGAGCCGAAGCATATGGGTTTGGCTCGGCTGCTGTATAGCGAATAGCCCGTACAGCAGCTCTTCGGTTCTGACGGCCGAAGAGAGCCGAAGGAGCAGCCGAAGCTACAGATGGATCCTTCGGCTCCATAGTGAATAGCCCCCTTAATGTTTCATTTTGCTGCCGGATAGTTTTCCTGTTTTCTGCACATGCAACGATGCACATTAAGGAAGCTGGACATCCACGGAGGACCACCCAACCCCCGAAATCATGTATTGTCTGAATGCGGAGAACCTATGGAATAAAAACATCTCCATCCTGATCCTGATGTCCCACAATATTGCGCGGATGAATTCATTTCAATGGCACCACAAACACGTCTCCCACCCTTGATCACCCGCACCGCAACGCGTGGTACCGCAATGCCTGCGTTCCAGAGCGTTGCAATTGCAAAAAATAGTGCACAATAGTGCATAACACATTATTAAAGGTATTTTTTTTTAATTCAAGCAGTGTAAGGGAGCTGGTGTCAGCCTCTTGTAGTCCCTGTACAGCAGAGCCCTGAAGGGGGGGACACACACACATCACATAGAGGCCACTCAGTTCATGTCCTGACAAGAAACATGCTAATAGGAGAGGAGAGCAGAGTGAAGGAGAGATGACCCCATGGATGTGCTGCTTCTCCTTTCACTGTCCAGTCAGAGGCTAGGGGTGGGTCTAGGATGACCTGAGCTCAGAGGAAGTGGGTTGAATGATGCTGGGCACCAGACTGAGGACATCTAGTGGCAGAACAAATTACTGCAAGGGCAATTTCTGGATTGTAGATGCATATTGCATTAACAGGTGACATTTTATTTGCTTGTCCATTTATTAATATACTTCTTTTAGTAAAGTAGAGGAAGAGTGGTACCCTGGCCTGTTCCTGTCCGTGTTTTGATTGCAGATTTTCCTTCACTTCCTGTTTGGGAAAACTGATTTCACTGATTTTGGGACACAAAGAGAAGTAAAATCTCAGTAACGGAGTCCTGGAAAGCAGTGAAATCCGGCCGGGGGTTCCAATCCTTCCCCACTCCATCCAAAACTAGAAAAGATGTTTTTGCCTTGACAGACACTTCAGTTGAATAATAAAAGGTTACATTGTAGGAATAGGATGAATAAGACGTAGAAATTCATTTCCCTGTACAGTGGACGGAGCTGGGCGTGTTTATCTCCACTAGAAGGAGCCGGGATCTGATCCCATCGCTGAGCAAACAAATTACCTTGGCTAAGCAATCATTGGTTCCCTGGCCAGGTTTCTAGTTTCATTTCTCAGGAATCGCTCGGCATTTCCTCTTTTCATTGTCTCTATAAATTATCAGAGAACGTCGCTGAATGACACCACACGGAGATCTCCGCTCAGCATAACAGGACCATGGCTGGAAGGTCAGTACAGAACTTACACCCTACACACAATTCCTTCTTCTCCTCCATTAGATTCCACAGATCACATGTTCCATGTATCATTGTACATTCATCGTATATATTAATCTGATTTCATATTTCCTTCTGTGAGATGATGTCACTATGTCAAGTAGTTGTAGTGTTATGTCGTTATGAAATGCGGTTTCTTATAAGAATAACTTTACTGTTGACTAGTTAATATAATATAATATTCTGTAGCAGCCCTGCAGGTTTCATTTACAGTATTCAGACTGCAGAGAGATCATTTCCAATCAGCATGTAACTTCATGACACTTGTTTTTGTTTTGTTTTTTTACATGGGGTCCCTCCTAAATATTCCTACCAGACTTTAAGGGTCTGGTATGACTTTCAGGGGGAACCCCACGCTTTTTAAAAAAAAAAATGGTCCCTCCTAACATTCCTACCAGGCCTAAAGGGTTTGGTATAGTTTGGGAAGGGGAACCGCACGCTTCAAAAAAAAAAAAAATGTTTTTTTATTTTTCTTCAGAAATGTCAGTTTTTCTGCAGCAGGCTCTATACATCGTACAGATCCCCCACTTTACAGGCAGGTTAACGGGACCCCCCAGGCACCATATTTGAAGGAATGTTTCATTTTATTGTTTTACTTTAAGCAATGTTAAAATCACTGCTCCTTTAAAAACTGTTTTTTTAATTGATTCCTGTCCCCCCAGGGCAATACCCGGGCCCCCATACATGTCCCCCCAGGGCAATACCCGGATCCCCATACATGTCCCCCAGGGCAATACCCGGATCCCCATACATGTCTCCCTGGGCAATACCCAGATCCCAATACATGTCCCCCAGGGCAGTACCCGGATCCCCATGCATGCCCCCCAGGGCAGTACCCAGATCCCCATACATGTCCCCCCAGGGCAATACCCAGACCCCCATACATGTCTCCCTGGGCAATACCCAGATCCCAATACATGTCCCCCAGGGCAGTACCCAGATCCCCATGCATGTCCCCCAGGGCAGTACCCAGATCCCCATACATGTCTCCCTGAGCAATACCCAGATCCCAATACATGTCCCCCAGGGCAGTACCCAGATATCCATACATGTCTCCCAGGGCAGTACCCGGATATCCATACATGTCTCCCAGGGCAGTACCCGGATATCCATACATGTCCCCCAGGGCAGTACCCGGATATCCATACATGTCTCCCAGGGCAGTACCCGGATATCCATACATGTTCCCCAGGGCAGTATCCAGATCCTCATACATGTTCCCCAGGGCAGTATCCAGATCCTCATACATGTTCCCCAGGGCAGTACCCAGACCCCCATACATGTCCCCAAGGGCAGTACCCGGACACCTTCCAGGGCCAATAACTTCCATTTAAGCCCTCTTAAAGGGGACAATTGTTTTTGAAAGTTCTACCCCCCATAGACTTTCATTGAGTTCAAATTAAAATTCAAACTTCTTGGACGCTCTAAAGTTCGAATTCGAACCAAACTCGGGCCTGTTTGGCCCATCACTACCCATTACTATATAACCTCCGATCACTATATACCTTCTGATCACTGATCTGATTTTTTCAGATAGTGGAGGAGGAAGCTGTGCTGCATCAGTGATATGTATATGAGGTGACAGTGTGTGTCTGGCCAGATAGTGGAGGAGGAAGCTGTGCTGCATCAGTGATCTGTATATGAGGTGACATTGTGTGTCTGGCCAGATAGTGGAGGAGGAAGCAGTGCTGGATCAGTAATCTGTATATAAGGTGACAGTGTGTGTCTGGCCAGATAGTGGAGGAGGAAGCAGTGCTGGATCAGTAATCTGTATGTAAGGTGACAGTGTGTTTCTTGTCAGATGGTGGAGGAGGAAGCAGTGCTGGATCAGTAAGCTAAAATATGGTGACGATGTCTGCCTTGTCTTATGTTGGTGATGGAGTAATTGATAGAACAATGCTCTCTGTATAAGATGCCATTGTATCTATAGTTATATATTGGATAAAGAAGCAGCATTGTGGAGGATGAAGACATCAGTGGTGTGGACATTTCAGGTTACATATTGTAATTATATAGTTATTCAGGCTGAAAAAAAAGAACCATCGAGTTCATCCAAGAAACCCAAAATATTGTCTAATACTACTTTCTATGAATATTATATTATCCACCATTTCCTGGACATGGTACAATTACAGCTACACATGATTGTGGTTTATATTTGTGTTCTTTATATTTACTTACAGAGCTCCCAACATGTCGTCTCCGGAGGAAGTGTCACAGACTATAGGACGGCTGAGGAAGAGATTTGTAGAGATATTCGAGGAGGATGTGGATGGCTTGTGTGATGAGCTGGACTTCCTCCATCTCTTATCTCTGGAGGAATACGTTGATCTCCAGTATGTTGAGGATCCCAGAATGAGAACTGAGAAGATGATAGACATTATACTCCAGAAGGGAGAGATGGCTTCTAAGAAATTCCTGGATCATTTCTATAATATGATTCTCAGGTTCCCGGCGTTGTCTAGTTTACCTCAGCATCTTCTACATGGTGAGTATATTCCTGTAGCACATTGACTGTCACCACTCGACTCAATAATGATAAACATTTCACTAACGTTTTACATCTGATTTTTTTTTTAAACTATCCCACTCCGGGGCTCCTAAAGATCTCCCCTCACTTCCTGTCCCGCTGAAAACATTTTACCAGATAGGAAGTGAGGAAACTCTCAAACTACGAAGCAGACAGAAACAATCATTCTTTTCTTTAGTAGGGTAGGAGAAGGTTACATTTCAGCCATCCTGCTGAGTCAGCTGACATTTGACCAGTGTGTGGCCCGGTTGGCACCTCACCATTCTACAAAAATCATCTTTTTAGTAGACTTTTGTTGATGGAGCCAGTCCGCAAATGACCATCGTTTCTTTAATGGTCCGCCATATTTGGTTAATGGGGGTCTGTGTTGTTTGGGTCGCACACGGATGGGGAGAGGTGCCACTTGAGAATATTTTATGCATATCTCAATCAATCAATCAATCAATCAACATCTCATCACTTTGAGGATCACTGGATGCACTGATAGACTCTCTTTCTTCAAATAGATTGTTGCTAATTGAGTGACTCGCCCTTTGCACTTTAAGGATTGTGTATGAACTTTTCTTTTGGATTAATTTCTTGAGTCGTATTGTGATTGTAGGCCTGTTTCGGGGGGGGAGGAGGTCATATGAGATGACCCTCTCCCCAATCAGCTACCGCTGCATACATGTTAGTAACATGGAGATCCTGAGCCTCCGCTAAATGGGAACCTGGAATCAGAGAATAACTTTAACCATAGTGCCTCCACCCAGCTGAGCCTTGTGTTCTACAAGGGGACCCCCAGTTGAGACTAACTTTGTTCCAGGTACATTATTCATAGAAGTAGTCCTTGTAGCGTTCTACATCTGATTTTTTTAAAAACTATCCCACTCTTTTTTGTTACCTTTTAACTTACACTCTAGTGTAGTCTCCACAAAATCACATAGAGATTTAACTTAGGAAGTTCCGGCAGTATGGGCATCATAAGGGATCAACTTTGGTAAAGTTCTCCTCAGGTTGGTGGTCCCTGGTGAAACACCCCTTTGCATTGATGATCATTGGAGACGTACCCCTTATTTTGGTGCTCAGCAGTGAAGTTCGCCTCTAGTGTTCAGAGGAGAAATGCCCCCTTACATTAATGGCCAGTAGAGAAGTGCCCCCCTTACATTTGTGGTCAGTAAAGAAGTGCCCTCCTTATACTGGTGGCCAGTTGAGAAGTGCTCCTTGATGTTGGTGCCCAGTGGTGAAGTTCCCCACTGCATTTGTGCTCCAAGGAAAAGTGATCCCTTACATTGGCTGTCAGTGATAAAATGCCCTCTTGCATTTGTGTACAGTGGAGAAGCAGTGGCGTAACAACCGGGGGGGCAGCTGGGGCGCAGGCCCCGGGCGAAAAGTGAAGGGGGGGCGCCGGCCGAAAATTGCACTTTCGGCTAAATGCTGAAAGTGACATTTTCCTGCCGTTTAGTCGGCGCGGCCGTGATTCCTTTCATGCCCGCTGGGCGCTGCTCTGTGTCCCAGCGGGGAAGAGAGAAAGTGACAGCCGGCCGAGCGATGCAGGACGAGAGCGCTGTGAGCGGCCGGTGTCTTTCCTCCAACACCGCTCGGCCGCCTATCACAGTGCGGCAAAGCGGTGTGGGGGCGGAGACAGCCAGCGCTGTCACAGGAGGCTGGGCTCTCCTCTCGCAGCCTCCTATGACAGCGTGTCAGAGAGGAGAGCGGGTACAAGCACTCAGCGATCAGTGATCGCTGAGTGCTTGTACATAATTGAGGACCTGGTATGTATATCAAATTTTTTTTCTGCCCCGGGCGCCCATAACTCTGGTTACGCCACTGTGGAGAAGTACCTCTTTATGTTGGTGCCCAGTGGTAAAGTTCTCCATTTCATTGGTGCTCAGTGTAGAAGTGCTCAATTCCATGGTTACTATGGTGGGAGATCGCTCTGCCCTGGGTATCCCTAGACCAAGGATATGCGCTCTAGGAAGAAGAGTTACTTGTGTAGACTTACAGGAAGGAGAGACCTAATTAAGTTAAATAGCAGAACCAAAGTCAGTAGTGCATTTATTTGGCAGACCTCTGTTTCCATCTTTTTGCTAATCTATACATTGTATGTTAGTACAAAAATTATGAGAGCTGCCATTGTTTATTTATTCTGAAGGTGCAAGCTCCAGGGCTGTCATCATCCTTCATTTTCATGCAAACATATGCCTATGCTGTGTTGGTGATCCAGTAATGATAAAAGAGTAGGGAGGACAGACTGGGAATTGACAGCTTTATTAAAAAGTCAGCACAGGGAATTCCCAGTTATCTATCGTGCATTTGGTTTCCTTAAAGAGTAAGAACATAAATATGAACATCTTTTAGGTCTTCTTAGTGATCGTTTTAGAAATGGTGATTTCAAAAGCACGCCATTTTATAAAACAGGTTTGTTAAAATTTGTATTTCTTTTCTACCTACAGGCAAGAAAAACCCTTTCCAGGAACTTGTGGGACAGCTAGATATGAAAAATCACTTGACTTCAAAGGTGGCTTTGAGTGATATTCTGAGCATTGGGTCAGAGAGCCTGAGAGACGATCAGCCTCACAATTTAATAGATATTCCGTTGTACTTCTTGAGGAACCTCATGGCTTTGAAAAGGATCTCCCGAAATACCCAACTCAAGAAAAAATCATCTACTCCAGTCAATATTGACGTGTTTAATATGTTCGAAGCTGAAGATGACACATCAAGCACAATTCACCCCCTGGATGTCCTGTGTGTTCTCTTCCATTGTTCAGACAGTTTTCTGCAACAAGAGATTGTAACCAAATTGTCCATGTGTCAGTATGCTGTTCCTCTACTGCTCCCCCCAGTTGGTGACGGGTCACACTGCACCTTCATGTTGTGGGCAATAAGAGACATTGTGAAGAAGTGGAGACCTCAGTCACTAGCAGACAGTAAAGGATTCAGAGAAGAAAACGTTGCTAATATTCTAATGCCGATCTTCTCTTTTGTCAGATTAGGGAAAAGTAAATTGTCCAAATCTAAAATCCTGAACCAGATTCTAAATCCAGCTCAGCAACAGCACAATTTCTTTATCCACCATGATATGGATGGCGGAAACGTCAAAAGGAAAATATCTGATGGACTGGTGGAAATGTCTTGGTACTTTCCATGTGGGAATTCTGATGTTTACCCGGAGCCCATCGCAGTGACCAACCTACGAGGAGACCTGGAGGACAACTTGGACCAGTTCACGTTTCTGACTCGAATCTCATCAGCTGTATTTATATTCATTGAGAGTATTTCTGAGAGGCAATTCAAACTGTTATCATCCTTGAAACACACTGATACCCAGTATTACTTCATCATTACACCAGGGTCAGGCAAAAAAATTAACTCAAAAATGCAAACATTTTTAAAGCATCTAATGGAAACATTACATGTTAGCGCAGATCAAATTATAGGTAAAAGAAACAATTCAAATGATGCTGAATTTGTGGAAAAGATCCAGGACCTCATTGGAAGCTTATTAGGAAAAGAGCCCCCAAGACTGGCACTAGAGAGTATGAAATTACAAACACATGGGCTCCAGATTGATGTAGATGAGAACTTTGCTGAGTGTCAGAAAGCAAGAGCATGTGCATGTAATATTACCTCAATGATCAAAGACGTGAACGTGTTTAAAAAAGAAATGCTGAAACTGCAGGGGAATCTGTGGAAAGAACTGTCCAAAGTAGAGAAAGAACTTTGTAGAATGACAAACCAAGGGGAAATGGGTACAGAAGAATATCAGTCTCATTTAAAAGAGCAACGCATTGCACTGCACAAGGAACAAAACCAGCATGATTTGACTGATGCTATGATGTTGTTTATATCTGCAATCACTAATCTATCTCAGGTAGAGAAACAATATTTCCTGAAGTGGATGAAATTAGAACTTGATTTAATTGCTAGGAGGAATATGTCTTCTTTACAGGTGGAATACAAAGAAAGAAGTAGATCAGATAATCCAGAGGAACTCAAGCAGGTAGACCAAAAAATCTCGGACAGTTCTTTAGGAATTGAACACTTCCTGCGTGAGTTAGGACAGTTCTATGAGGCTGAATGTTCTATGCTTAAAGAAAACAATATTGCAGCAGATAGAGCCCAGTTTACAGGACTTCCAGGGATTGCTGCTGATCTTCTCTTGGATGGATTTCCATTGGAGCTTATCGATGGAGATGCCTCCAACATCCCAATAAAATGGGTAACTGATGTCCTCACTGAGCTGGATACCAAGACAGGAGGAAAAAGTAAAATAAGGGTAATAACTGTGCTGGGAGTGCAGAGTACGGGGAAATCCACCCTTCTGAACACCATGTTTGGTCTTCAGTTCCCAGTGGCCAGTGGAAGATGCACAAGAGGAGCCTTCATGACTCTTCTTAATGTGAAAGAGAACTTCCAGGAGGAACTGGGCTGTCACTTTATCCTGGTGATTGACACAGAAGGGTTGAAAGCTCCAGAGTTGGCCTCTTTGGAGGACAGCTATGAACATGACAATGAACTGGCCACACTAGTGGTCGGGTTGAGTGATATCACCATAATCAATATGGCCATGGAGAACACAACAGAAATGAAGGATATTTTACAGATTGTGGTTCATGCTTTTCTTCGGATGAAAGAAATTGGGAAGAAACCCAACTGTCAGTTTGTACATCAGAATGTGAGTGATGTGTCCGCTCATGAAAAGAATATGAGAGACAGGAGAAAACTTCTGGAACAGCTGGATGAAATGACCAAAGCAGCTGCAAAAATGGAGAAGAAGGCTGGAATCACCTCCTTCAATGATGTGTTGGACTATGATCTGGATACACACAGCTGGTACATTCCTGGACTCTGGCAGGGGGTCCCACCAATGGCTCCAGTGAACTCTGGTTACAGTGAAAATGTCAATAAGCTAAAGCAGCATTTGATTGAATTCATGAAATCCCAGAATGCATCTTGCAAGATTGGTGAATTTATCACATGGATAGAAAGTTTGTGGAGAGCAGTGAAACACGAAAAGTTCATCTTCAGTTTTCGGAACAGTCTGGTAGCTGATGCTTATAATAAATTGTCTATGCAGTTTTCTCAGTGGGAATGGGAATTTTCCAAAAAAGTCTACAACTTTGTCATCAGGACAGAAAATAATATAAGAAACCAGTCAGCTGAGAATATGGACACGGAAACCTATGAAGAGTACATGAGAGAACTTCAATTTCTGGTGTCTGAGGAGGAAAACAACATTTTGGATTTGTTGGAGCAATATTATGAGAGTAAGTCTGAAAACGTTCATCTTATAGAACGATATCGGGAAGATTTCAGAATGAGCGTACATTCCCTAAGAAAAGATCAGGAAAGAAAGGCTCAGACTAAATGTAGTGAGGCCATTTCTATCCAGAAAGGGAAGTTTGAGATCCAGGAAATCCAGAATCAATATCAGAAGATAATCGAAGAGAAAATCAGCAACCTCCTGAAAAACAGTGGAATTAAGAATTCTAAACTAAAGGATGAGAAATTGCTACAGGAATTTGAGTCCTTGTGGGAGAAAACTCTGACAGAGTTACAGATAAAGAAATTAGTTACACGTGATGTTGACCAAGCAATTTTACAGCAACTGAGACAGGACCTGAACACTAAAGGGTCTGAGGTGAATAAAAAATTAATAAACATAAAAAATCTAACAAGCCACGGAAAGCGTAGTTTTAAAATGAACGAAAAGTATATTGATTATTCTTTCTGGTGTCGTTTCAAGAACATAATTGGCCTACAAAGTGAAACATATGAAAAGGTAGAGAAATTTGCTGTCTCAGTAATAGATAAATGTAAAATGTATGTGAAAGAAAAAGCTGACACTTCAGAGGATTATGACAAAACTCACTGCCAGGATTTACTGCACATGATTAATGGACAACTGAAAAGCAGCAATCTGCCATTTTCTGTAGAATTTGAGCTAGATATCAAACTTATGATTCTTGGAAATGCTGCCCAAAACTTTCAAAAGATGCACGACACATTTATCAAAAATAATGACCCACGAGCCTCCCTGGAGAGCCTGAAACCTCACTATTTATCAACATTTCTCAGCGTATTTCAAGAGAAAGATGTAAGTCAGAGCAGAGCCAGACAATTCTGTGAACGTTGTCTCAAACCAGCAATTACTGACTATGTCTTCAGACATCTCGGAGAAAAGATAGTGGATGACATTTTAAAAAGCTCCGAAAATATCATCTTCAGCAGCAGAAGCTTTTTTCAGTGTAACATGCTAGAAATATTATTGGAAGAAATGTCATTTAAAAAATACGTAGAATACATTCACTCATATGAGAAATTTTCAGAATCATGGATAATAAGTTACATTTGTAACAAATACAAGAGCTCAACAACTGTGGAAATAATATGCAAAAATATTCTGTCCTTCATAATGGGGGAAATTCACACTGTACTTAAAGACAAAGCATGTTTGCAAAGTCCTGATGTATCATCATTTTTAGAAAATGTCTGTGAAATGTTACAAAATGAACTGGTAATATCACAGAAGGAGATGAAGGTGATCATTTTCCATAACACGGCTACGGTGGAGCAGTTTTCAACTGACGTTCAACACTTCCTCAAAGAGACAGAGCAACAAATGATAACAGAACTGGGATTTTTGGATATTGAGTCTGTGCTTTCCAGAGTTACACTGAAGCCTCATTATGAACTGGTCAGGAAGGTGGTTGGATGTGGCAAGCAGTGTCCATTCTGTAAAGTACCCTGTGAGGCCGGAGGTGGTGACCATAGGGAGCACTTTTCATCCATCCACAGATCCTCAGGATTGGGAGAGTGGAGAAAAGTGAATTCTAGGATTTTGATCACTGACATCTGTTCCACTCTTGTTGTTTCTGACAGACACTTTAGATGTTCTCACACAATGGGGGAATATCATCCATACAAAGAGTACCGTACTTATTTTCCAAATTGGGCCATTCAGCCTGACCCCAGCATTGAGTCCTCAGACTACTGGAAACACATCTTTGTGCAGTTTAACCAGCAATTTGCAGAAGAGTACGATGCAAGACCAGCCAAACTTCCGCAAGACTGGAAGAAAATCACCAAAGATCAAGCTCTTAACAGTCTAAAGAAAGTGTTCAATGTGAGCTAGCCTCATATCTTTTCCAAATATCCGTCACTAACCCGGGAATTTAATGGAAAATAATAGAAACACTATTAAATTTACTATTTAATTAGAAGGTTTTTATATGTGCAAATAATGTAACTGGTTGGGAGGGGAAGAGAATTATTAAAGGAATTTTGTCCCAAGTGTAGAGACCTGAATACAAGGATGCCAGCAGCACACCAGTGAAATGAGTCCATTTAATGACAAAAAAATGCCATCCAAATGCAATTGCATTGTTCTGTCATTAAATGGACTAATTTCACTTAACTATTGGAGTGCTGGTGACATCCTTGAATTCAGTTTATACTTCACGGTGCCATCCGTGGTCACTACAAGCACCCACCTGGACTCCACAGGTTAAACTACAAACCGGTAAGGAGTGCAGCGAGACACATTTGTACTTTACTGTAGTGTAGAGACCTGTCTCAGGAGTGTATTGGATTCTGCAATGGTGGCAGCCACCCAACATCTGAGCTTCAGCTAATCTCATTTCAGTTCAGTTAAACTGGACCCGTTTATATTCAATTTGAGGGCTATCCTACCCTGCAGCTAGTACTCAACTCTTTTATCAGTTGTGTTTGAGGCCAACATTTTGTCTAATTTTTTTAAAACATTGTTGTTGCGCTCAGGGCCGGATTTACTCTCTCTGCTGCCCCAAGGCCAGGTTACTCAATGGGCACCCTACCTGCCCTCCCCCCCTCCCCCCCCATGGAGAATGGCAGTCCTGCCAGTGATCTCAGCGAAATTGCTGAGATCACTTGTACAAAACAAGCGGCTGCTTGCCCAAAGCAGGGCTATATGTAGAAAACAACTACCCGCCCTGCGCCCGGAACTGCATGTCCTGGGCATTGGGAGACAGGAATTCCACACCTCTGCTGCCCCTCTACTACCTCCTGCCCCAAGGCCGGGCCTTGGTTGGCCTTGTGGGAAATCCAGCCCTGGTTGTGCTATGTCAAGGGGTTAGGTTATTAATCCTGAGAGTTAGGTGTTATACTATGGTGTTAAGTTAAGATTTGGGGGTCAGGGTAAATTGCTGTGTTCTTTGTTTATAATGGGGTGAATGTTAGATTCAGCCATAATGTGTTGTATATTCACCAATAAATAATTTGTTTATATAAAACCCTTCTGTTTTTTGGTTTTTGCTGAAACCTCATATGATGTAGGTCCTGAGTCTAGAACCGCTGCATTCCATGAAAGGGTGGAGGGTGAAGGCAAATAGGCTGTTCACTTTTCATGGGAATTTTCCCTTAGCTCAATGAATATGATGAAGCTCTGCTGACTTTCCTGATCCAATCGCATGAAAGAAAAAAATTACCTTTTTTTTTTTTAAATTTTCCTTGCACAGGATTGGGTATTCTTTACAAAGTAAATTTTCACTAACTTTCACTTCACTAACATTCACTAAGCTAAGGGAGATTTCCCTTGCAAAGTGATATGTCTATTTTCCTTCAGTAAATCAACCCCGTTATCTTCAATGCCGTGTATAAAATGACGTGCCGTGTATAAAATGACGTGCCGTGTATAAAATGACGTGCCGTGTATAAAATGAAGTGCCGTGTATAAAATGACGTGCCGTGTATAAAATGATTCTTGTGATATGAATACTATGTGTACTAGGAATTAAATTTCCTTTGCAATAGAAGGTCTTTTGCTTTTTTTGTGTAACCTAACTACCGGTCAAAAGCCGGATGCAGCGCTGTCTGTAATGAAGGCCTGGTTCACACCTGTACGTTTTGTAGCCCGTTCAACGCTCTACGAACGCTCTACAAAACGCTCAAACATGAAAATCCCATTGTTTCCTATGGGTATGGTTCACACCTTGCCGTATTTCAGCCCGCCTGAACGCGCTACAAAACGGCCTACGCCTGAAAAGGTACACGAGCTTCTTTGCGGCATTTTTGTTGCGCGTTTCCATTGGGATGCAGCCAAGTAGCCCTCGGAAACGCGCGTTTGTCGTGTGTTTTTTTACCACGAATCGCGGTAACGCACGTCACGAAACGCGCGACAAACGCGCATATTCGATACGCCTAGGTGTGAACAGAGCCTAACAAGCAGCACTCTGTCCATGACAGGTTACACAGCGGGGAGGATTTCCATGCTGTGTAACCTGATAGAAGCCGATCTGAATGGAGAAAAAGCTGTCAGCTTCAGACTTGAAGCTGACAGCTTTTTCATCCATAATACTAGGAGAGGCTCTTCCCCACCTGCCTCCCCTGACCGCACGTCCCTGAAATAGAGTGTTCACCAATAAAACTTGCTACAAACATTTTGTAAACAATTTTTATTGAAGAGACTTCAAAAGAACCCTAAAAAAGTGAAACAGATCAGATCAGAATGCCTTACATCTTTGCCAACATTAATGGATGAAACCAATTATTAAATTAGGCTCCCCCCAAATCATCTAACGACTCCTGTGTGGCAGTATGAGCAGATCCTGAATCCAAAGACAAAACCTCCTTTACCTACCCTGAGCCAAACCTTTATTTGTGCCTCACATAATTCCCTTTCCAGACACTGCTGCTCACAGTGGGAGGATTTCAGCAGTTCTGTCAATCTAGAAAGCAGTGGGTGGGACTAGGTGTGGTTGGGTGCTGAATGGAAAGTTACAGGCTTGAGAATTGGCAGTGACAATGCTGACAGTCATGCCCCTTAACATCTTCTCACCCCACTGTGGTGCAAGAAGGTACAGCCTACATGGGGGTGACACAACATGCAGTCTGCTTATATTTCAGGAAGTAGACAATATAACAATGTCTCACCAACTCAAGATTGTCACATACTCTCCATGCGACTCTTCCACAAATCCCTTGTGTGTCACAGATTCACTAAGCCTGCTTGGCTGATTCCCTGGTGCCTCCAGTGTACACACAACCTCCTGGCTCCACTCTGGCTTCTGGGTGGAGTCCGTCTGACTCCTAGACACAACCTGTCCCTCTTCCCAGCAGGAGCCCTCATGTGCCTGCAGCCCACACCACACCAACTCCTCCTTTGAGCTCTGGTCTGGCCTCTTAATGAAGCTGCTCTCTGCCACCTGATCACCAGCAAGATCTGACCTCAGGACTGAAGATTTCATCCCACCCAGAACGCTAAGAAATGTCCAGAGATCCAGATCCCGGCTACAATCCAGAAAAACCAGAAGAAACTGAAAGGCCGGCTTCTTCCCAGCAAATCTATTTTCATTCTGGAACCTCTCAGCCCCTCCGGCTGAGAGTCCTGGGTGATCATGTTGCCAGCATACTCCGTGGCCATGCATTGCCAAGTATTGCCACAAACGGAAAATCAATCTCTTGCTCACTAGATAAAACTTGGGACCATAGAATAGACAAGAACTTTATTAAACATTGTAACTTCCTAAACAGTTTAAAAAAACAACTAAAAATGTTACAGTGATGGTTGAATTTTGGTCGTGTCTGTCTGGTACCATTCAAACTCCAGAGAACTCAGTATAGTCGCCTATAAAATGCACCCTAAATGTACAGATACATTAGAGTTTGGCACCAGAAGATCAATACTAGTAGTTTTCAGTGAAGTCAAAGAGGGAGATGGCCTACCTGAAGGCGTCCTTCACACTAACTCTTTCTACAACTTCAACCACGACACTAAGGGGTTGATTTACTAACCTTATACAGGTGAAACTCGAATAATTAGAATATCGTGCAAAGTTCATTTATTTCACTAATGCTTGAATCCGGCCATGACCAAACTAATAACTGGTTAATTGAGATTTATTTCAGGAATATGTAATGAAAAGAGTTTGGAAATGCCAGAGAATTGCTTAAATAATGCATTACACTAGAAATAAACCTATTAGCTTTTTTAGTCAACTAAAAGCGACTTGAATTAAGTCGACTAAAACTAGACTAAAATAAAAATTATCTAATGACTAAAATGCGACTAACAATAAAAATTAATTTTCCTCAGAAGACTAAGACGAAAGTGAAATTTGCTTTCAAAATTAACACTGCTTTAGTTTGTATCTGTTCCAGCACCAGTATCCTCTAGAGCAGGGATGGCCAAACTCCGGCCCTCCAGCTGTGGTGAAACAACAAATCCAATGAAGCATCTTTCTCTGGGAGTCATGTCTGTGACTGTGAGAATCTTGCAAAGCCTCATGGGATTCGTAGTTCCACCGCAGCTGGAGGGCCGCAGTTTGGCCATCCCTGGTCTAGAGTAAAATCCAAAACTTCTACTGTTTCTTATTTCATGGGGAAGCAAACATGGTATCCCTCAGCACGAGGAAAGGCGCCATTTACAGCTGAATCTGCTTAGTCAGGGAAGTTTTCTGTAAGCCATTAAAAGAGAATGATGTATGACGTATCATAAGTCGTCTATGCAATTTCTGTTATGAGAATTCTTCAAAGGTGTCCAGAGCTTTATCATCAGCACAGAAATGAATACAGAAAATCAGAGTTTCAGAGAAGATTGTGAGAGATACGGGAGAGGATTTCACCTCTTGGTTTCCAAGGAGGAAAAAAATGTTGGACTTGGTAAAAAAAAAAAAATATTATATGAATATTATAATGTGAGAATTTGCTCCAAACAGTAGCGCATCAAGGACGCATCCACTCGCAGAAATCTTCATTTCAGGGCTTCCTTGCCCACTTTTATTAAATGACAGTTCACAAAAAAGAACAATTACCCTCGCAGGGGTTCTTTACCATCTCATGGCAGCACATGCCCATCCAGCCTCCTGGCTTTGCATTTTGCAGCACCGCTGCTCCGGCCTCAGACCGCTGTATGTACCTCCAGGCAGTCACAGTCGTGTGCTAACCTGCACACTGGGGTTTTTTCCAATCCGCAGCTCCCTGCTGCGCTGGCCTCCACTCTGACTCCGGGGTGGAGCTTTCCTGTCTCCCAGGTGGAGCCCTGAACACATCCCAGCACCCCCTTCATGAGGGTTGTACACAGGTGGACAATTAGGTGCTGGTCACTACTAACCCATGGACCCATCAATGGAGATTTCGTTCTGACTTGTTAGAAAAAGTGGTGCAGTGTATGAAATGTCTACCAACAATATCCAAACTTGTATTAAAATGTTCATGCTCATCAGGAAGATTTCAGTATAAATGCACTTTTCCTAAGAAGAGAATTTAAAAGAAACACTCAAAACCAGCCATTCTCAACATGGGTTCCATGGAATCCTAGGGTTACTCTAGAGCCGTTTTTCTCAACCTTTTTTTTAATCATTGCACCCTTTAAAATTATGCAAACACTCAAGGCACCCCAAAGAGAGGTCTGGTATGGATTTTAAATGGGGTTCTCCCTTTACATCAGAGTTCCTCTTTGCATCAGCAGCTCCCCCTTTACATAAGGAGCCTCCTTCACATCCGGAGCCCACTCCTTTTACATCAGAGTTTCCCCTCTCACATTTAGGAGCCCCCCCACTCCAATCC
>NW_017308447.1:69026-69438 GCF_000935625.1 Nanorana parkeri | reverse complement strand
AATTTAGGAGCCCCCCCATTCAAATCCAAATCACCCCCACACATCAGGAGCCCCCATCACTTCAGAAGCCCATCTGTACAATGGAAAGGTATGGTGCTGTGCAAACATTTTGAGGCACCCCTGAGGACAACGAAAGGCACCCCAGGGTGCCATGGCGCCCTGTTTGAGAAAGTTGCCAGGCATTCTTTCAGCAATAGTGGATTCATTGCAATTCCAGTTGCAACTTTTGCAAAAAGAGTTACGTATACATGGAACCGATTTACCTGCTGAATAATTTGTAACTCAGTACAACAAGTCTTGTGATCCAGGCACCCCTGCCAGACAGCTTAGCCTGAATATCGACCTATACTACAGCACCAGTTTGATCAAGAGCACGAGTCAAACAGACCCCCAGTGTGCTGATTGAGATGTG
>NW_017308447.1:59488-68962 GCF_000935625.1 Nanorana parkeri | reverse complement strand
CGCTGTAAAGCTTTCTCGCACAGGGCGCCTAAAGGCCTAAGGCCGGCCCTATATATATATATATATATGTGAAGCTGATTGGTTGGTAGTGCTGCTCCTTCCTCTCAAAGTTTGACTGCTGTTGTACAGGGGATTATAAGAGGCCGATTTCAAGACAATTTCAGAAATGTAACTAGTTGCATGTAAAATACATGAGACTCAAGTTACACAGCTTTACCACAAGGATTGGAATCTCTATTCTAGCTACGTGACTGTTATTTTCAAATTTAATTGGACTCAGCTAAAAATAAGTATCTTTACCATGGAGAGATAGCTTTGTAAATTAAATGCTTTCTTTTGTCAACTATATAGCTGTATTACATAAATGTATAATAATAGATTTATAAATGTCTAGAGTGCAGTAATTCCCCATGTTGAGGGTCACATCTCAGTACATAGATTGGGAGTTCAAATTGCAAACAAAAGACCCGACATAAAGGAGAAGGTTTAAAATCAATTTATTGTGAACACATTGCATGATTTATTGCTATACATTATGAAACAAGTATTGAGGATTAAAACCAAAATCATTGGGGGTTACTTCTTATATTAAAGGAGAACTATGGGGTCATGGCTTTTCTCCATAGTTCTCCTTAGGGTAACGGGAGGACACAAACTAGCGTCCTCCCGCCACCCTAGGCTCAGTATACTGCGAGCTACAGCTCGCGGTATACTGAGATGCCGCAGCCGGAGCGGATCACGACATCGATGTCGAGATCCGCCCAGCTGCGTGAGTGACAGCTGGCTCTGCCTATCTAGAGGCAGAGCCAGCTGTACCCGCCCCCTCCCCTGTCCGTCCGTTCCCTTAGTCAGCGCTGGCGGATCGGAGCGGGGAGAGGGGAATCCAGCCCCTCCCCTGTCACGGCAGAGAGCCGTGTCAGGATCGAGAGGGGAGCGAACCCGGTATGTGTTCGCTCACCTCCCGATCTACTGAGCCGACCTGTGACAGTCTCATTGTCACAGGTCGGCTAGAACTATGAGGTGAGTGAAAAGCACTCACCTCATAGTTCTCCTTTAAAAATGATATGCATCTAAATAAACTTTAATTGCCACACAGCTACAAAGAATACAAATTGAAAAGGAAATGAGGCTGACAAAAGCTTAACATGGAAGGCACATTGCTAAAGATAGAAAGACAAATCCTATAAAAAGTAATAAGGCAAAAAGTATAACAATAACAAAGTCTCAGCGTGTAGGGCACCTAAAAATGACAATGATAGTAAAATGGCGGTACTGATGTAAAGTATGATGATGTCTCTGACACAATGGCAAATGCTCTCCTGTGGCCTAACAGAGTTCAGAAAACAACTGCACAAAATACTTGTAACCATTCTGTTCCAGATGCATCAGTCACATCCACGAGCCCTGGAGGAGCTAAGCTCAATCATTTCTAAGTCTTTTTGGGGGGGCAGATCTGGTTTTAAGAGATTGATTTAAAGCTTTTGTGTTGTCTATTTTTAAGAAGCGCTGTAATATAGACCTGTACAATTTGCTTCCAATGTTGGGAAGATTTTTGAGATGTTGGTAACGGCCAAAAAAACTCTGTAATAAAAATATATATAATTAAAGTAGGGCTGTGGAAATTAAAGATTAATTGATCGATTAATCGTTAAACTTTTTGATCGATTAAAATTATTTTGATTGCTAATGAAAACACTCACCTCTCCGCCGGCTTCCGGGAGTCCCGTCGGAGATCAAGTGATGTCACGGACGTCAACGGACTCCTCCCCCTTCCCCAAGTGGCTACGTCCGGTGACGGCTAACGAAGGGAAGGGGGAGGAGTCCGGTAACGTCGATGTCCGTGACGTCACCGGACGCCTCCCCCTTTGTTAGCCGACGCAGCCACTTGGGCCGGTGAGTTTGCCCAAGAACTTTCTGCATGAGCGCCAGCCAAGGCATTGGCCTATACACATACAGCACAGCAATGACCTATACACATACAGCACAGCAATGAAGTAATAAAATGAACTAGGATCACACTAATCCAGCACGTTATTATTCTGAGTTGCCCCACTCAAGCGGCGGCCATATTGAGTGGGGCACGTGAGATTAATAACGTGCTGGATTAGTGTGATCCTAGTTCATTTTATTAATTCATTGCTGTGCTGTATGTGCTGCGGTGATGGGCATGTTACGGTAAAGCTAGCTACTCGTGTTGGCGCATTGTGATGTCATTCACCCCGGTGCACCTTGCGAATGGATGAACGATGCACCACAATACACATTTACACTGTACCAGGCTTTGTAGTGCATGGTGTTACAATAAAAGTGCATGCACTTTTATTGGTGCATTAGGCAGCCCATTTGGGTGTAAAACAATGCACAATAATGTGCAGCATAATGTGTGTCATCAGGCGTGCATTAACTCGTACACTTTGAGGCAAACTTCAAAACAAGCTTTAAATGCAGACATATTCCAATGCTTGGTTTTGAAAGTGTTCACTCACATCCGCTCTTCCTTTTCACAAGGGACTTTGGGTGCAGGGAGTTTGTCAGAGTTTGCAAATGAGGAATTAGGCTACGGAGAGTTGATATACCAAAAACTAACAAAATATATCTGTAATGTTAATAAAAAACATATTCTGTATATTGTGGATGTGACGACACGAATACAGATATGTTACTTTCGTTTGATTTTAATAGATTCCTGTAAACTTGCAAGAGCCTGATCTTCTGTGATTTTCTTCCAGTTTTTTGGCAGTTTTGCTGGTTTTGCAATATATTCCTCTGCAAATTCTTTATTAAAATGTACAAAAATGTATTTCCAGTAATCTGAGGATTTGAGGTTGGGGTCAGGCTGAATTGCCCAATTACAGCTGATGAGACTCGAGTCAGAAATGTGAACTGGTCCCAGTTGGTCTCCAGGTCTCCTCGTAGGTTGGCCACTGTGATGGGTTCTGGGAAGACATCAGAATTACCACAGGGAAAATACCAGGACATTTCTACCAGTCCATCGGATATTTGCCTTTCAATGTTTCCTCCCTCCATATCATCATGTATGAAGAAGTTGTGGTGTTGCTCGGCTGGACTGAGAACTTGATTTAGGATTTTAGATTTGGATAGTTTGGTGTTACCCAGTCTGATGAAGGAGAAAATTGGCATAGGAATATTCACAACATTTTCCTCATTGAACCCTTTACTGTCAGCTAGTGACTGAGGTCTCCACTTCTTCACAATGTCCCTCATTGCCCAAAGCATGAAGGTGCATTGTGACCCATCACCAGCAGGCAACAGCAGAGGGACAGCAAACTGACACATGGCCATTTTGGTCACAATCTCTTGTTGTAAAAAACTGTCTGAACAATGCAGCAGAACACAGAGGACATCCAGGGGGTGAATAGATTCAGATGAACTACTTTCCTCTTCAATCACGGATGAGTCAAAAATGAAGTTGCTTTCATTAAAATTGTTTATTTGGGTATCATTTTCATAGTGAGTATTAAGTGCAGCTCTGTTCAAGGCCATCAGCTTTCTCAAAACGTGCCATGGTATATCCTGAATAGTCTGAGGATGGACATCATTCAGGATCTCTTCTCCGATTTCTAGGGTGTGCCTCAATGTCAGTTTGGAGTCAGTTGAATAATTCATATTTAAACTGTTAAGAAGTTTATGGAAAGTCTTCAATTTATCTGTAAAAAGAACATAAGGTTGTTACCATATAAAATATGACTAAGCAATACTAATATGATTCATTTAAAACAATAAATGTGTGTTTGAACGGTTTTATATCTTGGAAACCAATGCCAAACGTATGTTTCAGTGGATAAATACAAGGCTATCAAAGTATTCAGAGCTGTCCACATTTTTATCATGCTACCCACCACTGGATTTGGAAACAAAAGCAATGGTCATCAGAGGACAAGCAGGGCCAAGACCATGGACAACTTTAGGACTACAGAACAAACATTCTTATAACATTAACCTATTCATATATTACAAGAGCCCTACAATGATTGGTTGGAAGATGAGTCCTCCTGTGCTGATGACAGCAGCCAAAACCAAAAAGAAAAATAATCTTGGAGTTCCAATGAAAATACTGCTCAGGCATTTGAAACAGCTAAAGTTTATTAAATAGCTATTTTTAATGAGTCCAAATTGCCATTTTATAATGATGCTGAGACATCGACTTTTTATCCCATCACTATAAAATGACAGCGGGACTCAGTGATCCTTTGCATCCTGTTCTGGAACTGCCAGCTGTTGGTGACAGCACTAAGCCCAAGAGCAAACTCAGAACTACCCCTATAGCTGCCCATGTGGTATAATATAACCCACCTTTTACACGTTGCCTCCCCACTGCTCTTAGGGTTTGTCCACACATACAGAAGTGGCTGGCATATTTTCACACCAGATTAATGCCAGTCACTTCAAATCTGAAAACTATTTTTGCTGTACACTAAAAGTTAGTGTTTTGGCATGCAGCATGTGTGAAGAGGCTCTTCCATTTGCAACACACATCTTCTAACAAATCACAATTAAATATCTTTTTAAAAATCTTTTGGAAGTGGTCATCTGATCATAAAGTTCCTGTGAGTGCCTCTGTCTGTGCGGCTGCTAGGCAGTATCTCTCAGTGCCAACAATGCATTAGAGCAACGGATACGGTGGGGCAAGGGCCGGCGCTACCATACAGGCAGCACAAACGGCGGCTTGAGGGCACTGGTGGGGGAGGGCGGAAAAACACCTCCTCACCCAGCTCCCTCTGCTATTGGATCTCTCTGGAGCTGCGATATTTACATATGAATGGGTTGCGCCTTATTGATGTGCAAATGACCGCGGCCCATTCATATGCTAATATCTCGACAGGAACAGTGCAGTGTTCTTCCTGCACTGTTCCTGCCGATATATATTAGCATATGAATGGGCCGCGGTATATTGCATATCAATAAGCCATGACCCATTCATATGTATATATCGCAGCTTATTTATATGCAAATGCCACCCCCTCCCACTGCTAAGCAATAAGAAGAAGAAAATTTAAGGTGAATACCTTTCTTACATTGGTGATCATTGTGAACACTTTCGTTACATTGGCGGTCATTGTGCAAACTTTCGTTGCATTGGCGGTCATTGTGAACACTTTCGTGACTTTGGTGGTCATTGTGAATACTTTCGTTACATTGGTGGTCATTGTGCAAACTTTCGTTACATTGGCGGTCATTGTAAACACTTTCGTTACTTTGGTGGTCATTGTGAATACTTTTGTTACATTGGCGGTGTTTGTATTTGGGGGGGGAGGTGCTGCGTGGGTTGACATCACTGCTCTAAGAATTCCGTGGCATTGTAGGTTCTGCACAGACAGGCACACTCTCTGGAACTTTACGTGGCTGCTTGCAAAAATATTTTAAAAAATATATTTACATTGGAATTTATAAGAAACTTTATGCAGCAAATATAAGAGCAGTGGGGAGGTGACTCTTTAAAGACGGTTTATTTGATAGCCTTTCCTTCTACATTAATGATTATAAACTTCCCCTCCAGATTCAGTGGGAACCCCTTTGTAATTGTCTCACTCTTTACCTATAACCTGGGGCTTTAAAAGCACCAAATAAGAAGAAATTTGTTCCTTAAAAACATTTAATTTAATAAATCCACAAATCGTATGAACAGTTAAAAAGCCTTTTATATGATTTCACAGAAAACCTTCTTTCCTGCGGAAGCAAGGTTTAATACCCATAGAACTGGGCCACTGTGATTGACCTCTTGATGAAAACAGAGACTGTTCCTCTTGATAATTCATAGTTCTATAAAGTATGGTACATAGTAGTGGCCTAAGGAGGTCCCCCTGTATTATGGGGAGGTGTATAGCCAAGCACAGCTCTTGTTTATAACACTATGTGACTCTTTCATATGATTTGTGGATTTAATAAATGGAATGTTTTTAAGGAATATATGTCTTATAATTTGGCACCTGTAAAGCCTCAATGCTTATAGGTAACAAGAGGTAGAATTTCAGGTAATGAATAGAAAACTGCAGTGTGCATGTACAGGGGGCACACTAGGGCTGGGACGTTCTAGGAGGCCCCACAGTGAATATCACCGGACCCTGCAGATAATTTACAAACTATTAGACATGTAACCCCGCAAAAAAATAGTTTAGTGTGTTTCTGATCAATTGGGATTTTTATTTCTTTCATTTTTTCAGATCCAAAATTTGGTTTGGTTCATTATTCGGATTTTAGATCCAGCTGAATTTTTATTTTCGGAATTAAGTCACATGACCTTGCCGGTAACGCAACCCTCAACAGCAAAAAATATATAACAGTCACATGTCTGATTTAGATTTGTTTTGAACAAAATTCTGACGGGACTGAATTTTCATTTAATGGACTTGGATTTGTTGCCATTCGTTTGAGTTTGAATTCGGAAATTCGGATGCATCCGAATGAACGAATCTAATTAAATTCATAACAAAATTTACATGTCTACAAATTATCAGGGAGGGGGGGTCTATTAAGGTACAGTAAAAGGAAGTACAGGAGCTACTTGGAGGAGTCACAAGTCATCTCCACTTTCTCTATCGGCTGTAGAATGGTAGAATGTGGAAGCTCAGTAGGCCAAACATATAACTCCCGACCCCAATTATTCCTGTAACTGAGGTGACTCACTTTCTGGAAAGTGCTGGGAAAGATTCCTCAGTGCTGGAAATCTGGGAATCATGTTCTCAAGATGGCTCAGGAATTTCTGACAGTCTTCTTCTTTCTGAAGTATAATGTCCATTATTTTTTCAACTCTCTCTATTGGATCCTCAATGTATAGGAGTTTTCTCATATCATCCAGGGTTATGAGGCCTTGAGATCCCAGCTCATCACACAAACCCTCCACGTCCTCCTCAAACTCTTCCATTAATTTCCATTTGAGATGTTTTATCATCTCTGCAGCTTCTCTGCCAGAAGTCATGATTTCTTATTTCACAATCTAAAAATAAAGAAACAAAAAATAATCAATTAATCTGCAACTATTCAGAATATAAAGGCAAAATATAAAGGGTTATTCACAGAGCTGCTGAAGGCAGGCAAGTAAATAAACGAGCCGAAGTGAACTGAGCCGAACGTCGTTCAGCTATTCACTTCAGCTCAGTATAGCTGATTTCAGCCGTACATCGGCTAAAATCAGCCGTACATTGGCTGCCTTCAGCCAAAGTGCAGAGGGACTTCGACTCAGGCGAAGCCCTGGCAGTTCACTTGCTGCCGTTTGCCCCTATTCTCATAGGGGCCGAACGGTAGTGAGTGAATAGCCGAATGCCGCATTTGACTCGGCTATTCTGCTCGCTATTTCTGAGGTAGTGAGCAGAATAAAAAAGAATGTAAACAAAAGGAAAAAAATTTGAAAAAATTATTTAAATAAATGATACAAAATTTATAAAAGTTAAGAAAATAAAAAAAGTAAATAAAAAATAAATAAAAAAAACAGCGTGGTGTCCCCCTCCCAAACCTTACCTCGATCTTCTCCTTCTTTCCTGATGTTTTCATCTGTCCCTCCAGCCGTGCGGCGGGTCTCCGATCCAGCGCTGACTCCTCTGTCCTTGCTGGCACTTCCTGTCCCGCGGTGTCTGCATGCGGGTGCACACGTCCATATACTTACCTTGCGTCTCTCTTCGTCTCCCGGCCGAAAATCCGAACTGCGCATGCGCCCGCGGCAGCCTGAGCATTTTCGGATTCTCGGACGGGAGCGCGGGGCGAAGACACAGGTAAGTTTAAACTGCTGTTAAAGCGTTTTTTCTTTTTTTTTTTTTACTTTTTGCATATATCTACTGCTTGCTAGCCTCATATGTATGCAAAAACACCGGAGGGTTTAGAAACCCTTTAAGGTCTGGTAGGAAAGTTAGGAGGCACATCAAGTTAAAAAAAAAAGTGTGTGGGGTTCACCCCAAAGTCATACCAGGCATTTTAGGTCTGGCAGGAATTTTAGGAAGGAATCCCACCCCCAAAAATGGGGAAAAAAAACATGGTGTCCCACTTAAAATGCCCAACCAGACCCTTGATCTGGGCACAGGCCTGGCAAGGCAGGAAAAGACGAGCAAGTGCCCCCCCTCTCTGCCATACCAGGCCACATGCCCTCGGCGCCGGGAGGGTGCTTTTCCAGGGTCCCCCCTGGAAAAGCACCTTGTCCCCATGCTGATGTACTTTTACCCCTACTTATTCACTAAGGAGTTTAATAAAATATAAATAAACAGACCAGACTTTAATAAAAAAGTCCTTTACTTGAAATAAAAACAAAACAGAATTCCTTTATTTAAAAAAAACAATAAATTGACCCAACGGCGTAATCCAGGGTCAGTCACGACGTCCAGCGTTGTCCGCGACGATGGCTCGGTGAAATAAAAAAAATGAAAATAATACCTAAATAAATAATAATTAAAAAAAACCCAGAGGCCTGCTGACCCGTGCGACGAACTCCCGCCGCAGAATGACATTCTGACAGATGCGGGCAAACTATAAACAATTGGGCAGAGACATCATAGGGCAGAGCTAGCCGTGACATCATAGCTAGCTCTGCTCAACTGTTTACATTTGTCCGGCATGTGACAGTCTGCCCGTAGGTCCTGGACAAATCAAAACAAAAGGGCGGAGCTAGCCGTGATGTCACGGCTGGCTCCACCCAGTTGTTATTTAATGACAGCCCAGCCCAGCTCCACCCAGCTGTTGTCATTTGCAGGGAGAATGGTCAGCTTCGGCAGACCTTTTTCCCCGCTTCACTTCCATAGTCACAGCCGAGCCGAAGCATATGCGTTTGACTTGGCTGAGCCGTTCGTCCGCCTTCGGCTGCCGTACGGGCTATTGTGAATAGCCCTTACAGTAGCCCTTCATTTACACTAAACCAAAGGGTCGAAGTGAGGCGAAGGATCGGCCGAAGCTATGGCTGGATCCTTCGTCAGGTAAGTGAGTAACCCTCATAGTGTATTTTAGTTTCTGCAAAATGTACTTTATTTTACCTTAAAGTGTACAGACAAACCTCTTTTAGATTTGGATGGTGTATGGAAGGGTTGGGACCTTTGGCAAGTTTTTATTGTTGCCTGTGTCCATGACAGAGAGAGTCACCCCTCTATGTGTCCTGACGATCATTGTAACCAAAACAGCAAGAAAAGTGATGGAAGTCTTCCAATGGGGACACCTGTTCTGGTGACAACTTGTGTAAAAGGAAATCCCTTTAGTTTGTAGAAATTAGCACTCACTTCTTGTTGGGGCTCCTGAGACAGGAATTTAAGGGAAATCTACAGAACAGGACACAGAGAACAACAAAATTGTTTTCATTTGGGCGGGCAGCGGGACTTTTTTGATTTCGGCCAGTCGGTGGGCGTCGTTCATCATGAATGACGTTGGACTAAAACGTTGGACAATTTTTTTTTAACAACAAAGGACTTGTCAAAAACTGGCTTTTTTTTTCAATTAATGGACTTTTTTTCACAGTGTGATGTTTTATTTACTATTTACTTA
>NW_017308447.1:52480-59429 GCF_000935625.1 Nanorana parkeri | reverse complement strand
GGGGGAGGGGGCATCTGGGTGCCTCTTTTATGAAGGGTGCAGGAGTCAGGAGTAACACAAAGTGCAGAGGTCAGTAGTATGCAATGCAAAGTGCAAATATCGGGAGTACATAATGTAGAGGTCAGTAGTAAGTATGTATGCATGCATGTATGTAGTATGTGAACATGTAATGCAGAGTGCAGGGGTCACTAGTATTTAATGCAGAGTGCTGGGATCAGAAATAACAAACATAGATTGCAGGGATTAGGAGTATGTAACGCAGAGAGCAGGGGTCAGAAATTAGTAACACAGAGTGCAGGGATCGTGAATAAGTAATGCAGAGTGCAGGGGCAAGTAGTGAGTAAAAGAGAGTGCAGAGGTCAGTGGAAAGTAATTTTGAGTTCAGGGGTCAGGAATAAGTAATGCAGATTGCAGGGTTTAGAAAGAAAGAAGCACAGAGTTCAGGGGTCAGGAGTAAGTAACCCAGAGTGGATGGATCAGTTATAAGTAATGCAGAGTACAGGGGTCAGTAGTTAATAATACACAGTTGAGGGTCTGTGGTAAGTATCGCAGAGTGCAGAAGTAAGTAGTATGTAGTGCAGACATCAAACATAAGTAACATAGAGTGCAGGAGTCAGGAGAAAGAAATTCAGAGTTCAGGGTTTAGAAATAAGTATCACAGCCTGCAGGGGTAAGGAGATAAAGCAAGATCATGAATAAGTCATTCAGAGTGCAGGCGTCACAGGGAGGTGCAGAGGTCAGGAGGAAGTACCGCAGAGTACAGTGGTCAGGAAAAAGTATTACAGTGTTCAGAGGGCAATAGGAAGTAACACAGTGTGGATGAGTCAGTTGTATGTAACACAGAGTGCAGCGGTCAATAGTAAATAATAAAGAGTCCAGGGGTCAGTAGTAAGTAATGCAGAGTGCAGAGGTCTAAAATAAGTAATGCAGAGTGTAGGGGTCAGGAGGAAGAAATGCGGATTTTAGGGGTTAGGAGCAAGTATCACAGAGTGAAGGGGTCAGGAGGAAGTAACACAGAGCACATGATCAGTAATAGGTAATTTAGAGTGTATTGGTCACAAGGAAGTAATGCAGAATGCAGGGGTGGGGAGGAAGTAATACCGAGTGCAAGGGTCAGGAGGAAGCAACGCAGAGTGCAAGGGAGAGGAGGAACTGCAGGGGTCAGGAGGAAGCAACACAGACTGCAGGGGTCAGGAGGAAGTACAGCAGTGTGGATGGGTCAGTTGTAAGTAACGCAGAGGGCAGAGGTCAGTAGTAAGTAACGAGGGGGCAGAGGTAAAAAATACGTAATGCAGTTCAGTTGCAGTTCAGGGGTCAGGATGAAGTTCAGGGGTCAGGATGAAGTAATGCAGAATTCAGGGTTAAGGAGTAAGTGTCGCAGAGTGAAGGGGTCAGGAGTAATTAATGCAGAGTGCAGAGGTAAGTAGTATGTAATGCAGAGCTCAGGGGTCAGGAGTAAGTAACACAGAGTGCAGGGCTCAGGTCTAAGTAAATTAAGGTTTAGAAATAAGCAATGCAAAGTTCAATACCGGTGGCAGCATATTCTCCCCTTTGTCATACACTGAGCTCAAAGCTGCTGGTGTGGCCCTTGGGGGCCACTGAGTTCACTACATACTCCTCATTACCTCAAAACACTCTCCTACCCTCTGAATAACTTTCAGTCATCAGAAATCCCTCCAGCCAATGAGATCCCTGGTGTGAGAGCCGCCAGAAAATCAGACCTTGGGACGTAGAGCCACCAGCAATGAGATTTCCGGGCTAATAACCCCCCGCTAATGAGGTGCCTGCGGGTGGGACCTCAGCTGGGGTAAATGGTGGTCATTACTGAGAGTATTTAGGGACTCGGTGGGCTATGAGGGCAGGTGTTGGCACATTCCAGTAGAAAAGGTTTTCAGGTGCCACTTGTGGCATGTGTGCCGGGAGTCACCGACCTCTGAACTGGACAATCTCACCATTTACCACCTGAAGACTTGTACCAGATCCACACACACAATGTCAGATCACACAGCAATATATTACCTGAAGATAGCACTGTGAGTGATGTGCAGTGGTAACGGGTATTAGACAAAGAGAAATATTAACCATAATCATAAAAAATACTTTGTATCTACCTCACTCCATAAACATGACCTGTGAGCTCCGAGCCGTGTCTCTGTAATCTCCTCTGTGCTGATATTGTACAAGGTGCGCAGTTATATACCAGGAATGAGGGCAGGGCAGGGAAGGGCAGGTTTTACAGGAACCACGTCATTTACAAGAAATGAAGAATACTGCTTTCACTTTCACTTTACTATACTACACTTCATTATTAAATATAAACAATGTGGCCTGTGTACAACCAAATGTGAGCGTCATCCACTATTACTGAAGTGTCTACAATGTATATAATGACTTGTTAGTAGTGCTCTTGTCCTGTATGCCGGGTGTCATTCTCAGTATCTGTTCTTATTCTGTATGTATGGACTCTGCACAGTACCTCTTCTCTTGTCCTGTATGCCGGGTGTCATTCTCAGTATCTGTTCTTATTCTGTGTGTATGGACTCTGCACAGTACCACTTCCCTTGTCCTGTATGCCGCGTGTCATTCTCAGTATCTGTTCTTATTTTGTATGTATGGACTCTGCTCAGTAGAACTTCTCTTGTCCTGTATGCCAGGTGTCATTCTCAGTAACTGTTCTTATTCTGTATGTATGGACTCTGCACAGTACCACTTCTCTTGTCCTGTATGCCGGGTGTCATTCTCAGTATCTGTTCTTATTCTGTATGTATGGACTCTGCACAGTACCACTTCTCTTGTCCTGTATGCCGGGTGTCATTCTCAGTATCTGTTCTTATTCTGTATGTATGGACTCTGCACAGTACCACTTCTCTTGTCCTGTATGCCGGGTGTCATTCTCAGTATCTGTTCTTATTCTGTATGTATGGACTCTGCACAGTACCACTTCTCTTGTCCTGTATGCCGGGTGTCATTCTCAGTATCTGTTCTTATTTTGTATGTATGGACTCTGCTCAGTAGAACTTCTGTTGTCCTGTATGCTGGATGTCATTCTCAGTATCTGTTCTTATTCTGTATGTATGGACTCTGCACAGTACCTAGGGTTGCCACCTGTCCAGGATTCACCCGGACAGTCCGGGTTGTGAATGCTGTGTTCGGGTTTCATGGCAGCAGAAACCCGGACAAAAGATGTCAGGCAGACATGGGCAACCCAAATTAATAAAGGGTCTACTGGTCCCCCACTGTACAGTCTCGGCTGTGATATTTACATATGAATGGGTGGCGCTATTTAAATATGAATAACCCACGACTCCAAAAAAATGTCTAGGCGTCGCTAGAGTGTTCGCTTGAAGAAAAGGTGACAACCCTAACAGTACCACTTCTCTTGTGCTGTATGGAGCAATCCTTAGTAAGTTATGGTGAATCCAGGTGGGATCATTGTCCCCTTCCTGTATGCACTATAAGCTGCTGTGCTTTCATCCAACCCGCTGCCGTCAGTGTCCCCTGATAGTTGATTGACAGCTACTGGCAGGATCAACAGGTAATAAATGTCTGGGTGATTCCCCCCCCTCCCCCCCATCTTATAGGGGTTTGTATGTGGACTTAAATATAGCAACTGGTTTCTTCTAGAAAGAGAAATGGTAAAGGGGCCCATTGTAACTATTATTAGTCCACCATAGTCCGGTATAGGGCGTCCTTGCTTCTAATAAACATATATGAATGCATCTCTATATTCACTAATACATCATTTTGTTTTTTACATGCAACCCATGTAAGTATCTGAACTTGACTTGCTGTCAGTCTTTTTGCAGCCCCTGTACAGCAGAGCTCAGACTTGGAGAATGAGCAGCACAAGGGAGCCAGTCAGGTATGTTACATTGTTCGCGTGCTAACAAGGAGCATGCTGGTAAGGGAGAGCAGAGTGACAGAGAGATGAGTTCCTCAGTGGCGCTGCTTCTTCTTTCACTGTCCAGTCCAGGCTTGGGCCTTGGAGGAAGTAGGATAAAATGGTGCTGGTTGTCAGTCTGAGGACATCTAGTGGAGAAAGAGCCACTGCAAAGGGTAAGTTTTTATTTTTAATTTTTTTTATTTTGACTTTGTTGGGTTTTTGCAAGGAACAACAAATAAACAGAACAAAAATCACAAGGAGATCACATGTCCAATGAACAAAATAAAAAACAATTGGGCCGGGGAAAAACAAGCTCTGGTTGTGGTATTTACACGTAGTCATATTTAAAAAAAAATACCTGATCATTATGCAGAAGTCAGGGCTGGCACCTATTGAATAAATAAGAACCATAAGATGCAACTAGTATCGCACATTACAGTACAAATGAAAAGAAAAACCATTGGCCCGATAAGCAGTGGCCTCGCTCCAAGGGGGCAATTGCCCGCCCTAGTTTACCACTTGCCCCCCGCTGACAGTAACTGTGCCCGGGACGGTTATCACACAGTTATCTGCTAGGACAGGGGTTCTCTCCGCTGCAGCCTCACAGACTGTCAGCGGTTTCTCCCTACAGGCTGTAGGGATCTGTGTCAGTGGGGACAGATTGTCGATTACATCCTGTAAGGAGAAACCTCCGACAGCCTGGGAGCTCCCCCTTGTCCTGCAGTCTACGCACCTCTCCGCGGCGCCTGCGATCGTCTTCATTCCAGCAGCTGACCGCAATAGCTGGCCTGCTATTGGCTCTTTTAAATTGCAGTAGCCAATAACAGGCTGGCTATTGCACCCGCCCACTGTCAGCTGTCAATCAACAGAGGTGGACCTGATGGAAAACTTCAGGTCCCTACTCTGCTGATTGACAGCAGGCAGTGGGCGGGTGCAGTAGCCAGCCTGTTATTGGCTATTGCAATTTGAAATATCCAATAGCAGGCCGGCTATTGCTCCCAGCAATGAATAAAAAAAAAAAGAAAAGTTTAAAAAAATAAAATAAAAAGATTAAAAAAAGTTACAAAAATAAAGTTAAATTAATAAGAAGTTAAAAAAAATGTAAAAAAAAAGTGAAATAATAAAAAAATAAAGTTAAATAAATAAAAGGTAAAAATGTAAAAAAATTAAGTTTAATAAAAAAAGAAATAAAAAAAAAGTTTTAGAAAAATAAACGGTTGCGGTATTCAGGATTGTGGGCGGCGTTGGACTACATGTCGGAACCGCAGGGCGCAGATGCCATCCGCAATTAAATCAGCTATCGGTGCCCTGCGGTTGCGACATGCAATGAAAATTATTAGTGCCCCCCCCCAGATTTGACTGTGGTATCTTATGTGCCCCCCCCCTATATATTGTTCCTAGAGTCGCCACTGCCGATAAGTATACACAACATGAATCTGAGGGGGTTATTCACAAACCTGCCGAAGGCAGCCGAGTGAGTAACCCAGCTGAGGTGAAGTGAGCCGAACGCTGTTCGGCTATTCACTTCTGGCTTGTACTGCTGATTTCAGCCGCACATCGGCTGTCTTCTGCTCTGCATGTTCGGCTGAGCCGAGGGGAAGAATGAGTTCGACTCAACCGATCCAACATCTGGATCCGCTGAACCGAAGCTCCGGCAGCTCACTCGCTGCCGTTCGCCCCCTATTCTCATATATCCTCATAGGGGCCGAACGGCAGCGAGTGAATAGCCGAATTTCGGCGAGCGGCATTCGGCTCGGCTATTCTGCTCGGTACCTCTTTCTTTTATCTTTTCTTTAAACTATTTACATTTTTTTTTCCATTTTCCTACATTTTAAAACAATTTTTGAACTTTTTTTTCAATTTATTTTCCTTATTTTCGGAGGTACCGAGCAGAATAGAAAATAAGTGAAATAAAGAAAAAAAAAAAAGAAAAAAAATTGTTTTAAAACATAGTAAAATTAAATTGATGAAAGAAAAGAAAAAAAAAAGAGAAAATAAAAAATAAAAAAAAAACGCCGACAAAGATGCAGGCAAAAGAAAAACAATTGAGTGACCCAATCAGCTTTCCTATTGGCCGTCTTCTAGCAGGTTCCGACCAATAAATAACAACAGTTGTTATTGTTTAATAGCAGATCAGCGTCCCCAGGTCATTTGGGGACACTGATCTGTCATTACAACTCCGCCCAGCTGTCATTTGCGTAGAGATTGGTCAGCTTCGGCCGACCTTTCTCCACGCTTCGGCTATCACTTCGGCTCAGTCGAGCCGAAGCATATGCCTTCGGCGCGGTTGAGCCGCTCAGCCACCTTTCGGCTGCTGTACAGGCTATTGGGAATAGCCCGTACAGCCAGGGGCGGAAATACAGCCGATGAGGCCACACCGGGGCCTGAGGTTGTGTGCTGTTATGTCATTTAATTAGGAAAGTGGATTATAATGGGGAACATTACACTGTATTATAATCTATTATAATCTATTTATCTGATTAAATGATTACAGACAGGGCCTCTGTTCTATCAATGTTTGAGACTACGTTAGAATGTGTGACCGGATGACGTGGTCACACATTTTAACACAATCCCTCCCAGTTTTTCGGCGGTGGAATGTGTGACCGCCAATAGGTGAAGCATTCCAACGCTTTGTCAGCTGTTCCTGTGCAGATCGGCATTGCAGATCGTATGTGCAGAACCGATCTGCCCTGGAACAGCTGATCGGTCCTGATATGTCACTTCTATCCGACTTTGTGAGTGGCGTGGAATGTGAGATCGCAGTCGGATATAGAAGTGACATTTCAGGACCGATCACCTGTTCCGGCCGGTCACACATTCCACCGCCCAAAAACTGGGTGCGATTAAGTTAAAACGTGTGACCACGTTGCCGGTCACACATTCTAACGTAGTCACAGACTTTGATAGAACACCGCCATCAGGGGGGTATGGCCGGTACCCATGTGAGGGGTCTGGGCAGCCTGGGGGGCCTCTTACATGGGTATCAGCTGTACCAGGGGTGGCATGGCAGAGGTGACAGGGGAGGGGGTGGAGGAGGCCGGGCCCCAGCAGCAGCAGGTAAGA
>NW_017308447.1:50008-52465 GCF_000935625.1 Nanorana parkeri | reverse complement strand
GGTTCGGGGTTTCCAGTGTGATCCGCTCCCTGTCTTAGGAGGGGGACCCAAGATAAAATCTTGCACCAGGGTTATTAGGTCCGCCACTGCATACAGCAGCCCTTCGGTTCAACTACGGCTGGATCCTTCGGCTCTTTAGTGAATAACCCCCTGTGTCTTTAATGTCCAAACAGCATGCCCGGGTTTTATAAAAGGACGCATAGTCATCACGATTAGATTGCAATAGTTCTTCTAAAAGTCTATTAGAATCCAGTTTAAGAAACCAGTTGGATATCAATGGTACCCGAGGTGTCCTCCAGTATCTGGGTATCAATGACCTGGCAGTGCTAAAGGAGAACTATGAGGGGGGGGAGGGGTGCTTTTCACTCACCTCATAGTTCTAGCCGACCTGTGACAATGAGACTGTCACAGGTCGGCTCAGTAGATCGGGAAGTGAGGGAACACATACCGGCGTTCGCTCACCTCTCGATCCTATCACGGCTCTCTGCCGTGACAGGGGAGGGGCTGGATTCTCCCCTCCCCGCCAGCGCTGACTGGCGGAACGGACGGGGGAGTAAAAGTACAGCTGGCTCTGCCTCTAGATAGGCAGAGTCAGCTGTCAGTCACACAGCTGGGCGGATCCAGACATAATTGTCGGGATCTGTTTCGGCTGCGGCGTCTCAGTATATAATGAGCTACACTCGCGGTATACTGAGCCTAGGGTGACGGGAGGACGCTAGTTTGTGTCCTCCCGTTACCCTAAGGAGAACTATGGGGAAAAGTGTTAACCCCATAGTTCTCCTTTAAGCATAAAGAAAACCACAGATTTCTTATATTTGCGAGGTGAATCCGAAGTGAGGTAAAACAGGCAGACTCAAGGGGTCCAAGGGTAGTTGCATGCCGCACACTCAATGAATAATAGAAGTAACCGTAGTCCGAAAGGGTTTAATCAAGGGACAGTCCCACCGTATGTGGGCGACAGTACCTGGAGAATTACACATCTCGGGTAAGCTTTTTCTGTTTGCCCGGAGATGGGCTTTAGGCCTCAGTCACACGAGAAAAGGCCGGCACGTACAGCTCTGTGTATCAGGCAGGGGGGAAGGACAGGTGCTGCGTGCACGGGCGTATCAGGCAGCAGTGTGATTAGTACGCAGTCCCCGTCCTTCTCTATGGGACTACACGGCCGTACGCCGCCCTACGCTCACCCGCCCTTCACCTCCGTGCGGGTCCGGGTGTCCGTACTCGTACGCTGACAGGATGGATCCTGTCTGCGTCCGAGCCGGGGGACCTGCGTTTGGGGTAAGCGTAGGGCTTTCACTAAAACGTCCATTAGTGAAAGTAAACCAACAATGGAAAGGTCTTAAACAACAGAACGTGAAGTAAAAAATGCCCTGGCATCTAAAAAAGGATCAAAATTGTCGTGACCATCCAGTCTTGGGGGGATTTCTCAGGAGGCAATTCAGTTTGTTTTTAATCACTTTTTTATCCTCTTGCTTCAAGGTTCCAAATTCATCTCGGACCGCTTTCATTATGCCTTTAAGCAGGTTTGTGGGAATGGCCCTTTTACCTCCATAACCATCAAAATTGATCTGTTTTGCTGACCATTTTTTAAAAGTGTTAAATGGCACAAAGTGCTTGAATAAAAGTCGGGCGTATACACATGGCTTGCCTTGGTGGTCCTCTTTCATAATGTTAATATGGTCTTCTGTTAGTGGAATCAGTCTTATGTCACGTAGAGGTTTTCCCCTTTCTGTTGGACGTCTCCCCATTTTTAGATACCTTCTTGCTATTCTCTGTCTTTGGGTAGCTGGTTGTTCTTCTCCTGGTGAATTCTGAGATGAATCAGTGCCAGCAATGGGTTGGTGAGGGTCATGTCCATTCCTGTGTCTCTGGTGAACGTGGTGATGAGAAAGCTCAGACGTTTTTTGTGTCCTCCCGTTACCCTAAGGAGAACAATGGGGAAAAGTGTTAACCCCATAGTTCTCCTTTAAGAAGTCCCCGTGACCACTTCTTCAAGATGCGACAGTTAAGCTTTTTGCCTGAAGTTAAAAGTCTTCTTTCCTGGAGTCTATTAAACCTCATTTATCAACAACATTACGCTAGCTTCATAAATCTGGTGCAAATATATTCCGTGCAAGTTCAAACACTCGCAATTGCTTTGATAAATTCCCCCAATGACATTTCTTCTCTGACTTCCATGAATAATTCCAGTTTTAGCAAAGGGAAACGTGCGTTATTTGGTTTTCATGGCAGCGTGCGTTCTTTGGTTCTATGCTTGTCATGTTCTGTACTTACTAGGGATGCACCGATACCAATACAAGCATCGGTATCGGCGGCGATACCGAGTATTTGCATGGGTACTCGTACTCGTGCAAATACTCCAAAACATAAAACGAGTACCTGTGCCGCGTCCGCCATCTTCAGGGACCCGGATCCGCCGCACACAGGACCTCCATCGCGTCTTCAATCAAGCAAGAT
>NW_017308447.1:31223-49887 GCF_000935625.1 Nanorana parkeri | reverse complement strand
CAAAGATGGCATCTTGGAATTTCCTTAGCTGATATATATGTGTGGGTTGGGGGGTACAGTTCCAGTGGATGTTTATATAATATGGGGGGGGGAAACAATTTCTGCCCCGGGCGCCCATAATTCTGGTTACGCCACTGGAGCAGATGACTAGGCTGTGACACGGAGTGGCTGAAGCAGACGGAGAAGACGACACAGCAGGTTAGTACTGACACACATCATGGGGCTGGGCACAAAACTGCTGTTGCATGTAGTATTTAAAAAAAAGAAAATAACTATGTAGATATTGCTAACTAAGGCTTGTATCCCCCTAGTGGTGAAAATAGATGATCACATGTCCAGACTCCAGAACAGTGTATTATTGTATAGTGTGGCACAGCTGTATCCAATTCTGCATACCTGGCTTTATATTATAAAGTTCTTATAATATAAAGCCAGGTATGCAGAATTGGATATAGCTGTGCCACACTACAGAGTGTTCATGTTCCTCATAATATTAAGAAACTGACCTAAAATCATGGTTTTGTATTGCTTTAGAAAAAATGTGACCTGTCCCTTTAAGAAAAAGTATCGGTAATTGGTATCGGCGAGTACTTGGAAAAAAGTATCGGTACTCATTCTCGGCCTTAAAAAAGTGGTATCGGTGCATCCCTAGTACTTACCATGTCTTAAAGGGTATGTGAACCCAAAAACGTTTTATTTAATTTTGGATTGAGTGAGGAAGGATTGAAATCCTTGTCTGGTTTCTGCTGCTATCCGGGGCTCCTAGAGATCTCCCCTCACTTCCTGTCCCGCTGAAAACATTTTACCAGATAGGAAGTGAGGAAACTCTCAAACTACGAAGCAGACAGAAACAATCATTCTTTTCTTTAGTAGGGTAGGAGAAGGTTACATTTCAGCCATCCTGCTGAGTCAGCTGACATTTGACCAGTGTGTGGCCCGGTTGGCACCTCACCATTCTACAAAAATCATCTTTTTAGTAGACTTTTGTTGATGGAGCCAGTCCGCAAATGACCATCGTTTCTTTAATGGTCCGCCATATTTGGTTAATGGGGGTCTGTGTTGTTTGGGTCGCACACGGATGGGGAGAAGTGCCACTTGAGAATATTTTATGCATATCTCTATCAAGAAACTTGTTTTTGCACTTTGAGGGTCACTGGATGCACCGATTCTGGACTGGACTCTCTTTCTTCAAATAGATTGTTGCTAATTTAGAGGCTTGGCCTTTGCACTTTAAGGATTGTGTATGAACCTTTCTTTTGGATTAATTTCTTGAGTCGTATTGTGATTGTAGGCCTGTTTCGGGGGGGTGGGGGTTATATGGGATGACCCTCTCTCCAATCAGCTACCGCTGCATACATGTTAGTAACATGGAGATCCTGAGCCTCCGCTAAATGGGAACCTGGAACCAGAGTATAACTTGAACAATATTGCTTCCACCCAGCTGGGCCCTGTGTTCTACAAGTGGGACCCCCAATTGAGAATACCTTTGTCCCCAGGTACATTACTCACAGAAGTAGTCCTTGTAGCAGTGAACAGATACTGAGTCCTTGGATGTCTTTTATAATATTTATTGTAGATCGGTAAACTGAGTAAGTAGATAGAGCTGGAATACCCAAAAATTCTAGTGGTTGTAATTCTTTCACATCTTACATGGCATACAGTCCCTAGTGGAAGGTCCATCTTCTCCCTCTCTGTAGGTCAGAAGCGTCTCCATTCCCACAGAGGTTCTAGTGTTTACTCTGCTTCAGGTCAGACTGTAGCCTGGACCAGCGGAGGTTCCTGTGGTTACTCCAGTGTCCCCATGTCCTTAGTTAACATGGGTAAGGTCCTTGTGGAGAACTCAGTATAATCCATCCAGCACATGGTATTCAAAGAGGGTAGGCCTTGAGAATCTAGCCCTCAGGCCTGGGCAGCAGCCCGGGATCTGAGCAGCAACCTCCCAACAGGGGAGTGGCAGGAACAAGAGAGAAAACTTAGCATGCTCAAAGGTTGTGTTATAGCCAACCCCCCCTACTATGATGCTCACTGCAATGTTTGGCTACCACAGAACCACTGTCAGGAATGATACAACTCCATCAGAGTACTTTGTCACCACAAAGACTGGTGGATGGAGCACATAGGTGACTCATGAGCACACCCTAATAGCTACATCAAAAACCAAAAAACACTGCTAGTTACAGGGGATGTTAGGGGGTAGACCCCAACATGATTTGTAGTTAATTTAATATTTATTGTTTTTAGCACTGTACACTATATAATATTGATATATTTGGGGGCTGATAACTCGGATTGGATTGGATTTTTAGTGCAGCGGAGGCAGAGCTCACTATGGGAAGTGAGGAGGACACTGGAAGATCAACTGACATTTTTCATTACTTGCAGCATTTTTAGCATTTAAAGATAAAACAGATAGGAAACAATGTGCATTTATTGCCGAAATGTACTGATTTATTTATTTATCTAATTAGCACTGACCTACACTGTATACAAATGTATTGTGTATGTGTAACCCTTCAATTACATGTCCTCCTTACCGGAATGCAGTCCCTTTCCTGGGGTCTTCTCTGCGTTCATCATTGCTCTCACTGCAGGAATTAAAAAAGGAAAAACACAATGGATTATACTCATCAGTGCACTTTGTGTATGTGTATATGTATGTATTTATGTATGTATGTATGTATATGTATGTATGTATAGTCTTTTCTAATAAAGAGGAACTTTTGGGTACTGAAATCCCTAGGTTACACAGAATCTAACATCAGGGAAAGACCAATGAAGGCTATTTATTGTTAATTTTATATTTACAGATGACATTTAACAGAGGGGAGATTGAAAGCAGTGGCGTCACAATGGGGGTGCGGGGGGTGCGGCCCGCACCCGGGTGACACCATTGGAGGGGTGACACCAAAATGACTCACAGTCATTTTGGTGTCACCCCCCTCTGAAAAGTCGGGCGCTCGGTCGTGGACCGAACGCCCGACAGTATCAGGAGAGAGGAGGGGACCCGGCGGCATACCTTATCCCGCCGGGTGACTGCCACCTCCTCTCTCTGCCGGCATCCATCACCAAGATGGCCGCCAGCAGTTATCAGAATACTGACGCGCATGCGCAGTGACGTCTCGGCGGGGTGACACTCGGTTACCGCTCCGGGTGTCACCCAGCCTCGGGACACCCCTGGTTGAAAGTAGATCACTTTTTTAATGTAAACACTAATTGCTTGAAAAAAAGAGTGCACACATGCCTACTTGCAAAACTTTGTATCTTGAGGCTTTTTCAGACGGTTTCCCAACTGCTGTGCAGGTATATCAGCAGGGCCTGAAATTATATTTGACCTGCTGGCTGCAAAGCTCAGAGGTCATAGGGTTTCCGTACCTCCCTTCTAGTATGCTCCTGTATTTGCATAAGATGTTGATACAAAGCAGTGGTCATACTGCACCATCTAGGTAGGGCATGTCTGCCATTTTCTATCCCAGAGTGGATTTAGTGCTATACAACCACAGGATGTGCAGGAGGTAGTTGAGTGGCTTACAATCCTTCCTCTTTTTCCTCCTCTTAGGTGCAGAGCAGCCAGGTTTCTGCAAGTGCTTCTAAAGCTGCCCATAAACCTTACAATTATCTGCAGATTATCTATGGTCAGATGGAAAGGTGCAACAGGTTCCTCCATATACACTTAACTGTGTGCATGGAGTAATCTCCACGTGGGCCAATCTGTTGCACTTTTTCCATCTGATCACAGAAAATCTGCAGATAATTGTAAGGTGTATGGGCACCTTAATGCACCCTGTACCTCCTCCTCTGCTGATCCTACAATGGACCCAGAAACTTGCATGAGTTGGCAGAATTTTTTCATCATATGATTGCTGACTTGCTGCCATGCCAAGCATTCCTTTTTTCAGATATTGAGGATGAGTATGAGAATGCCATGACCCTAGAGGGAGGGGACCATTGGGCAGAAGGCAGCAAGAGGCAGTGGTGTTCCAGCAGATGGATCCTACTGCCACGTGGGCTCCAGCAATTAGGAGGGGGTGGATGATAAAGTTGGAGACTATCCATGAGTGCCATCAATTGGAGAGGAGGAAAGCTCTGAGGGAGTGGCAGTATAGCAGCGAGGGAGAATTTTGTTCAGTGGCAGGGGCAGCTTGCATAAGTCTGGAATGAGCAGCTGTCCAAATTATCTAGCAGGGCTGTCCCCAGAGCTGGTCCACAGAGCTCGGCCTTGTGGGCCTCTTTTCATGTAACTGCTGCTGACAGCACTGTTGTGGTCTGTGGCCTCTGCTTGCAGCATATCAGCTGTGGTAAATGTAGACAAACCTGAAGGGTAGAACAGCCTTTCTCACTCATTTTAAGAGAAGTCTAGGGTGACAACACTGCTCCTCCATAGACACAGTAGGGTAAATGAGCTTAGTCACCCTAGGACAGGACGTGCGCTACTGGCAGGATCTCCAGGTGTGAAAATAAAGTGCAACTAATGCAGCCAACACATCTAAGGACTTGGGTTTTGGATACCCTTTAACCTAAAGCTGGCCATACACTGTACGAATATCATCCAGTTTTTGATGAACCAGCTGAAAATCATCCAGTGGGTGGCCCTGTCGGCACCCTTCCATCCGGCATCCTTTGATCGGAGAATTGAAGGAGCCAATCATAAGATTTTCGGGGGAACAGTAACTGTTCGGGTATTGTGACATCGGCATACCCACCACAGTCAGAATACAATATTCCAGTGGGATATTCTTCCATCCACACTGTTTAGCATGGACGGAGGAATGGAGGATGGAGGAAAGGACGGAGCCTGCAGACTAAACACAAAAATATAACAGTGTGTGGCCAGCTTTAGACATGACTTTTTTAAGATTAGGAGGACCGAGTCTGGGGCAATATAATTAGAACCCCCTGGGTTGTTGTGAAGAGAAGAGACTGGTGAAGGGATATCTTCCACTATTTTATAGAGTAATAATACTATTCCTTACCGTTTTTAAGTTTTTTTTGAAGTTCCAGACTAGCTTGGCGCTCATTTATATCTTGCAGGAGCTGCACAACCAACTCTGGCGCACGGTCAGCAGTGTAATGGCGCCATATAAGATCCACCAATTCTTCTTCATCTTCCTGTGGTAGATCACTCAGGGGTATGTTTTCAACTCCTGGCACATCAACCTCACGAAGTTTGCTCTTGAAGGATTTGAATGACTTTTTATTAATGTTTTTTAGAGCTTTCTCCAAAAGGTCTTTAATTTCTCCAGCCATGGCAGCGAACTGTCAGGAATTTTACTTATTTTCGGATGCTAAAAATATCAAAGCAAAGGATAAGATTTAAAGTTATACAAATAAGTAACAAAAAAAACTTCATTTAAATTATATAGTGAAGATCCTGCGTCAGGATAAAATCACCAGACAAATGTCCATTATAAAAATGTCTACATACAAGAGGAGTAACAAATTGGAACATCACTCAAGAGACCAGCCCTGGACCCTGCAGTGTTTACCCCCTAAGGCATCAGTGGATAAAATCAGCCAAACACAAGAACAACAATGTAATATAGTGTAGCTTAGCAGTGCTTAGATATGGCGGCTGCATTGGTTTTCTCTTTTTCAGACCTTTTTCCCATTATTTTCACCTGGTGGTCCTACCATTTACACACTATCCATCTACCATACCAGCATCAGTACTGCTCGCTGGTGCATTAGATATTGCTTTTCACATAGAGGATTAATCTGTATGTGAGTAGACTAATAGTCTACGAACAGACCGCACTATCCAGAGAATTCCATGTTTTTTCCCCCATTTTTTGGGGGGTTCCTCCTTAAAATTTCTACCAGACCTTAAGGGCCTGGTATGAATTTGAGGGAGAACCCCAAGCTTTTTTTTAAATGGGGTCCCTCCTCACATTTCTACCAGACGGTATTTTAAAAACGGTATTTTTTAAAAAGTGTTTTTCTCATTGATTCCTGTCCCCCAGGACAGTACTCGGATCCCCATACATGTTCCCCAGGGCAGTACCCGGACCCCCATACATGTGAGATGATTGGAGGATCTACAGCCGAGTGACACACAAATAAGATACAGTGTTGATAATAGTTCAGGGACTTGAATGTATTGTTATGGTTAAACTCTGGAGTTTAGTGTCACTTTAAGCACTTCGGGATCCGTCCCTGCTGCGGCGTCTCAGTATACCGCGAGCTGTATCTCTAGCTGTTTATGTCCTCCCGTGACCCTGAGGAGAACTATGGGGAAAAACACTGACCCCATAGTTCTCCTTTAATAGCCGCTGGGATTTTAATTTTTTTACTATAGAAAGGAAAAAGTACCAACAACTGCCGAGACCGTAGGGACAACATCCCGTAAATGAGGCCTTTTTGGAAAGTAGATGCCCCAAGGTGATCTAATTTTTTTGCTGCAATTTTTACAAAATGAAAAAATGTAAGAACGTTCGACCAGAAAAGAACCTAAGGGCATTCAACCAGAAGAGAAGGTAATACCGTAAGAACATTCCATTTTGCCCCCTTATCACAACAGCCGTTTCGCACAGAGCGAATGAACTAGACATGTGCGATTCGTTTAGTTACGAATCGAAATTCGTACGAATTTTCCTGAAATTCGTAAATTCGGAAGCATCCGAAATCCGAATTGCAGTTTCCGAATTATATCCGAAATACGAAATTCCGTCAACGAATTTCGGATATGAATTTCGTTGAAACGGGAACTAATAATATTACCCCTGTGACTGAGGTTGAACAACATGACAAGATTTTTTTTTATCCGAAATACGAAATTCGGATCCGAAATCCGTTAACGGAATTTCGTATTTCGGATAAAAAAACAAACTACCATCAACTCTAATATATTAACAAAGGTATTTTTGCTTTTATACATGTCCCCCAGGGCAGTACCCGGACCCCATACATGTCCCCCAGGGCAGTACCCGGATCCCCATACATGTCCCCCAGGGCAGTACCCGGATCCCCATACATGTCCCCAAGGGCAGAACCCGGAACCCCATACATGTCCCACAGGACAGTACCCGGACCCCCATACATGTCTCCCAGGGCAGTAACCGAATCCCCATACCCTTTTTAGGACAATAACTTTCATATAAGGCTTCTAAATGGGGACATTTGATTTTCAGAGTTCTGGTCCCATAGACTTACATTGAGTTTGAATTCAAACGTTTCCCATGTTCGAAAGTTCCAATTCAAACCGGACACGGGGGTGTTCGGCCCATCACTAATCGCAATAAGCATGCACATAAAAACGCATATATGCCCTGGTGTACCCATACACCCACCCATGATGTCATAATGATGTCACAATCCAACCACGGACCAAAACGTAAGAAATCAAGTATTACAGACAGACATAAAGAAAGTCATATGAATATTTATACACCTTATTCATGTTGACCTTCTTTATGACTATCTGTCATACATCTTTGCATCCTACCACCTTCAGAAAAGGTGCACTCCCCAAAGGTTATAAAGGTCAAAATGACACAATTGTCATCATCCATAGAATGGTCTTTATGTCCTTCCTTCTGGAGGGGGGCTACGTCTGAATTTCGTGTTTCCTGCCTGTATTGCAATGCAACCCTCAGCAGCAGAAGAGAAAACCTCTGATTGGTCAACCAAACAGTCATTTTTTTAAAAATCCGAAATACGAAATTCCGTTTTCGGATCCGAATTTCGTATTTCGGATAACAAAAAAAAACTACCATCAACTCCAATATATTAACAAAGGTATTTTTGCTTTTTAACTTCATCATAACGAATGGTCGTAAAGTTACGAAAATGTGACGAAACTACCGAAAATTCGTATTTCGTACGAATTCGAATTGAGTTTCGGACACGAATTACGAAATACGAAATAACGGATATTCCGAAAACGAAACAATTTTTTTTACGGCGCACAAGTCTAGAATGAACATGGAGTTTCACTGGACGAATGGCAATGCAAACTTATTTTAAATAGACCCTCGTAGTGTAAAACTGTTTGATTAAAATAAGTATTAAAAACAATGAAACGCAACCACTCACATGAATGAAATGCATGCAAGCACTACCGATCCCAGCATTCCACTTAAAGAGCAACTTGCATTAAGTGCAATCCTAGTATGTGTAACTCAGCCCCACGTCACGGGAGGTTGCTATAGATTTGTTTTCATCTTTGTGCACAGAGCCCTGTGTACCATGTGCGGCACCATTCCCAGCAGTACCTTTACCTCCAGCAGCCCATCTGGTGGGTGTAAGGGTTCTTCCGAGATCGTTTACAGCAGTTCAAACCCAATTTCCAAACACAAAATCCACAAAAAGCAAACTCAGTTCTGTTTTAATGTCTTAAAAAGAAAACAATATACACTGATATATATATATATATATTTCATACGCCCCCCTTCCCCCACATCAGCCAATATAATGATTAGCAACTGCTCACTCCATGTAGTACTACATCACCCAGCATGCCTCACTTTCTTGTATGTTGATTGTTTAATGATTGGCTATACTTTTGCTATTACTGTAATAGCATCAAGCTATCATGATACTTAGTACATAGTATCTTACTAGTTATGTAGTCATCACACAGTTTCCTGTAGGCTGTTACAATGTATGCTGAATGAAGAAACAACATATTACACCTCCGATTAATTGATAAAAGACACAAAAAATAGCAAAGAATACCTGCGAAAATGCTGCACATGAATGTAACGCTTTCGAAATGTTCATCATCAAACCAGTTGAATCTTGTTCTTTCGCGCTCTTTTTTGCAGCCCCTCCCCCTTTGCTCGCAGTCCTATTTTGTTCTAGAACACTTCCTTTACATAAGATTACAGGTCTTGCAGTGACACACAGTGGAGACAAAAACGAAAGTGTATAAAAAATTTAAAACAAAGTGCCAGTTTTTAACCCCTTGAAGGCCATTTTTCAGCATTCGGCACTTAGATACTTTGACTGACAATTACTCCGTCATGCAACACTGTACCCAAATTAATTTTATATCATTTTTTGGGAGGGGGGATCAGATAGAGCTTTCTTTTGGTTTATATTTAATCACCACTTTTCAAAATTTTCTAATTCTGTTATGAAACATTGCAAATACATCATCTTTCTTCCTACACTGAGTCCCCCTTAAAACCTCATGTTCCATCAAAGTGTGGCAAAAATGAACGTTTTGACGCACGTTCAGAGAACGCATCAAAAATACCAAACGTGCTTGTGGTGCCATTGATAGTCAATGGCACCCCAAACGCCGATGGGAAAAATGGGCAGTTTTCCTGATCATTTAGATGCACATGAACGCTCGGAAAAAAAACCCAGAATTTGCTACGTACACTGTTTTCCCACTCACATTGTCACAGATCCAGGAACCCATTCATATCAATGGGGGTGTTCTGTTATTGCAGGAAACAAAGGCCCATGAACACATGGGAACACAATTCACTGTCATGCGTGTTCCCGCTACACTATGGTGTGAACAGGACCTTAGGCCAAAATGTATTTTGTTATATTTCTTTGGTAAGTGTTGGTCTCCTATCAGACTTTGGGGGGCCACAAAGAATCATACTCCCAGAAGTATTGGCCTTCCAGCAGGGTTTGGTGCAACAGAGATTGTCACTCCGGAAGTGTTGGTCTCCCTGCAGACATCAGGGGACCACAGTGACTGATACTTCTAGAAGTGTTGCTCTCCCATGAGACTCCGGGTAACCACAGAGAGTGACACTCCTGGAAGTGTGGATCTCCCATCAGACTTCGGATGACCATCCAGATTGCCACTCTTAGAAGTGTTGGTCTCTCAGCAGACTTTGGGTGGCCACAAAGAGTGACACTCCTGGAAGTGTGGATCTCCCATCAGACATCAGGTGACCACAAAGAGTGACACTCCAGGAAGTGTGGATCTCCCATCAGACATCAGGTGACCACAGAGAGGGACACTCCTGGAAGTGTGGATCTCCCATCAGACTTCAGGTGACCACAGAGAGGGACACTCCTGGAAGTGTGGATCTCCCATCAGACTTCAGGCGACCACAGAGAGTGACACTCCTGGAAGTGTGGATCTCCCATCAGACTTCAGGTGACCACAGAGAGTGACACTCCTGGAAGTGTGGATCTCCCATCAGACTTCAGGCGACCACAGAGAGTGACACTCCTGGAAGTGTGGATCTCCCATCAGACTTCAGGTGACCACAGAGAGTGACACTCTTAGAAGTGTTGGTCTCTCAGCAGACTTTGGGTGACCACAGGTATTGACACTTCTAGAAATGTTGGTCTTCCAGCACTCTTGGGGGGGATCATTCCTCACATATGCGGAAGAGTCCAGAGGCTCAGGCAGCAGGAAAGGTGAGTATGAGCACTTTTCTTTAACATATATATCTTACCTGAGTAACGTCACAAAAGCAACTAGGTCATGTTAATGTGTTGAATCACATGCTTGTTTCACTTCAATTTAGCTTATAAACTGATTGTATAAAACTCATAATAATTAATCCCTTTTATGTAGATGAACTGCATTCTGGGAACAATCGCTTTCATAATCTTGCAAAACTCTATCCCTTATTGGTGTTTTTAACTCACGTTTCATTCCTCCAACATCCGGTGTCCATGTTGTAAGATATATGAAGGAAGAACTTAATGTGAGCTAAAAATACCAATAAGGGAGAACTTTTGTAAGATATTGAAAATGAATGATAAACATCCAGTCTGGAAAGATTACAAGAAGCTCCAGAGACGAAAGCCTTAAACATACTCTGTTCTGGGGATACAAGATGTTACAGAATGGCACAGAGGTAATTACATGAAGAATGTCCAGGCCAGAGTCAAGGTGGATCTTTGAATTGGACATCATTGCTCCAACTAGAATGAACTCTAATATTGAGCTGTTGGTATCTGACTAAAGATTGACCTCGTGTTATTGTAAATATATTCCTGTGTGAGAAATTAAGAGGATCGGATTTTAATGGATTTTGTACAGATGGACATCACCACTTTTCAATTTACAACATTCAGTTGCATTAGCTATTCATTCTAGGTAAGGCAATAGGGCCCCGGAAACGGTTTTCTCAGAATTCCTTGAGAAAGAAAAGATGATATACAGGTGAAACTCGAATAATTAGAATATGGTGCAAAAGTTCATTTATTTCAGTAATGCAACTTAGCCTACCAGGAGATTTTGGAGCACTTCATGCTTTCTTCCGCAGACGAGCTCTATGGGGATGCTGACTTCATTTTCCAGCAGGACTTGGCACCTTCCCACACTGCCAAAAAATTTCTGAGGATGTGGATCTGAGTTTTCATGAGCTGTAAGCCATAATCATCACAATTATGACAAATCACGGCTTGAACTTTCTTGCTTTGCATGTAATGAGTCTCTCATATGTTAGTTTCACCTTTTAAATTGCATTAGTGAAATAAATGAACTTTTGCACCATATTCTAATTTTTCAAGTTTCACCTGTAATGGCAGTAATTGCTGCAAAAGGGGCCCAAACCAAGTACTGAGTACATATGCATGCTTGTACTTTTCAGAGGTCCGATATTGTTCTATGTACAATCCTTGTTTTATTGATTGCATGTAATAATCGACTTTTTTGAGGTTGTGGATTTGGGGTTCTTGGGGTTTTCATGAGCTGTAAGCCATAATCATCACAATGATGACAAATCACGGCTTGAACTATCTTGCTTTGCATGTAATGAGTCTCTCTCATATATTAGATTCGCCTTTTAAGTTGCATTAGTGAAATAAATGAACTTTGCACGATATTCTAATTATTCGAGTTTCACCTGTACTCTTTAGACTCTTTTTGGGATACTATTGTTGATACTCGATCATTTGTTGGATACATCTATTTCAAGATCCCCACAATTGGCTCTTCGATCCATATTGCCTGGATCTATTTCTGCAGCTAAAAAGAGTATCCTGTGGTTTTTCCTACTAGCGGCTAGGTCGGTAATACCAAGGAATTGGAAGTCGGGTACTCCCCCTTCCCTCCGTGAGTGGGTGACTGAATAACAAATGACTTGTGGCATGGAAGAACTGACTGCGGATTGACTTTACTTGAGTGAAAAGTTTTATGCAACCTGGAGCATCTGGTGCATTTCCATATCACTGAGCAGTTCTGTTCACTTGTGATGGATTGAACCCTCTGACCTTTGTACGTTTGGGTTTTTTCCTTTTCTTTACATAGGAGGGACTCAAGCTAGCGACCGAAACCCTTTTTTCCTTTTTCTCATCCTGCTTCTCTTTTTGTCTCTTTACTTCTGGGCCTTTTCCTTTTCTTCTCTCTTTTGGACACCGGATCTCTATTCCTTATGCTTTGAGTGAGCAGCTATTTATGGCATATTGGCAGATCCCTTGACCTGTCAGGAGAGGGAGCCTTGACTGCTGGAATCAAGGAGTAAGGACGTAGTCCGTAATATGGACCCATCCTGTATATGGGCGTAATCGATTATAGCTCGCAAAGGTTGGAGACAAGCAAAGTGTTAAAAGTGAAAGGAAGTGGGCTTGCTGGCCTCTTGGGAGTCGACCAGCAAGCCGAATGGGCAGAGCTTTTTGCAGAAGACTTTCATGGGAAATGAAAGGTCATAGGTTATATCATTATATAAGGATTATTCATTCCATTAAGGAAGATTTTTCACTGTGGTTATCCTTTCTCGACCAATATAACGGTCACTCTTGTTGGCAAACAGAGGAAACCCCCAATACAGTTTTGCAACTTTTAACTGACACTGCAGGTTCCTGTGGCATTGGTGCTTATTTTTACAATGAGGGGTGCGCTGAGCGATGGCTGGCCTCATGGGTCCAACCACAGTTTATCCGCAATCTTACATTGTTGGTTCTCTTCCCTATCATTGTGGCAATAGAGTTATGGGGTGACCAGTTGCGTGATAAAAGGATAATTTTTTTGACTGATAACGCAAGGGTTGTCAGTGTCATTAAAGGAAAACTATGAGGGGGGTGCTTTTCACTCACCTCATAGTTCTAGCCGACCTGTGATAATGAGACTGTCAAAGGTCGGCTCAGTAGATCGGGAGGTAAGCGAACACCGGGTTCGCTCGCCTCTCGATCCTGTCACGGCTCTCTGCCGTGACAGGGGGAGGGGCTGGATTTCCCTCTCCCCGCTCCGATCTGCCAGCGCTGACTGGCGGAACGGACGGGGGAGGGGGCGGGTACAGCTGGCTCTGCCTCTAGATAGGCAGAGCCAGCTGTCACTCACGCAGCTGGGCGGATCCCGTCATCTACGTCGGGATCCGCTCCGGCTGCGGCGTCTCAGTATACCGCGAGCTGTAGCTCCCTATATACTGAGCTTAGGGTGATGGGAGGACGCTAGTTTGTGTCCTCCCGTTACCCTGAGGAGAACTATGGGGAAAAACACTGACCCCATAGTTCTCCTTTAACCATCAAACATCTAGTTCACTACCGGTGGTTTGACTGCTGCGATTTTTAGTGCTAAAATGTCTACAAAATAATATATGGTTTAACCACTTGCCGTCCGCCCATCGTACAAATACGGGCCGATCCTTCCTGGCGGGTGGATGTACATGTATGTGATTTTTTTTTCTGCTCGTACTGCTCGTGCGCGCCCCCTAGCGGGCGCGTGAGAGCAGGATCCTGCCGGGAAGGTAAACAACTATTACCGGCTGTTTTATACAAGCGTTCGGCTGCCTCTATAGCTGGCCGATTGCTTGTATAACCCTAAATTGTGCGGCGCCCTCCCCCTTCTGCCGCGCTCCTCCCCCTCCATAGCCGCTGCCGGTTATCCTGAGAGGACCGGCACAGCGCCTGCCCGTACTGAGAAGGAGGAGGGATCAGCATTTCCCCCACCACTGATCTCTCCCACTTCTCTCTCTAAAGTCAGAAGCGATGTCTATTACGTCACTTCTGCCTTTAGCTGTCATTTCTCTTGCTAAGAGCTAGAGAACAAGCTGATGAAGCAGATCTCTGCTTCATCAGCTTCTTTGGGGGACCCCTAATGTCTTCATAAAGTGGACCTGTCATTTTTTCTTGCTATTACATAGGGGGGATTTTTAAGTTAAGAGTAAAAAAAAAATGTTTAAAATAAAAAAGTTTAATTTTTTAAAAGTCTCATATTAAAAAAGTCCCCCGCGCGAATGCACTTATAAACGTAAATACGCGTCGGGTGCGCCTATGTGAAAACGGCGATTATGCCACACATGTTACATATCGCGAACGTCGCAGTGAGAGCAATCATTTTAGGGCCATCAATCACTGATAACACTAAACTGATGAGCGGTAAAAGCTTTTAAAGCATCGCCTATGGCCAATTTTGGATGTGGTCGTTTTCTGCGATTTTGCAGGCACACCTAATTTTAAAGCTTGACATGTTTGGTGTCTATTTACCCAACGCGCCCCCGTCTTTTGGGTAAAAACTGGGTAATAATGAATGTTTTATAACACAACGTAGGGAAAACAGTTTTTTTTCCCAAAATGTTCGGTCCTTTTTAAATGATATAGTAAAAAATAAAAATGGTGTTTAAAAACCACCCAAAGAAAGCTCTATCTGTCCCCATAAAATGGTATAATAAGGCCAGACATATCCCTGGGGTCACTAACAGTAATGTCTTCTAAACATTTAAACAAACAAGTGCTTTTTTTCATGCATTTGACACTGATTGTGTCTTAAACATACTGAATAAAATGTTACATTCCTTAAACACTTTCGTGTTGTCTCTACTACGTTACGTGTCACTTGAAGACGTGCACTGCAGTGTGTAAAGGAAGTGTTCTAGAACAACATAGGACTGCAAACAAAGGGGGGGAGGGGCTGCAAAAAAGAGTGCACAAGAAAAGGATTGAACTGGTTTCATAATTAACATTGAGAAGGCACTGTATGCTCGTGCAGCATTTCGCAGGTACTTTTTGCTATTGTTTTGTATTTTTGTGTCTTTTATAAATAAATCACAGGTGTAATACACTTTTTTTTATCATTCTGCCTCTGTTCAATCGGCACATTACACCCACAGGGGAGATTCCAGAGGTAGAAGCTTTTCTCTGTATTCATTGTAACAGCCTAAAGAAAACTTGTTGATGACTATATAACTGGTAAGATACACACAGTACTATTATAGCTTGATTTTATTTTAGTATATAATACAGTATATATATGCTGGGTGATGTAGTTCTACACGGAGGGCAAAGACGCAAGGGGGCAGTTGCTAATCTTTCCAGCGGTTAATGTTGTTGGTGTTGAGGGGGTGATGCGGGTGTTGCATGGTATATGTGTCTGTTAGCACAGGCTCGGATATGGGTGGTCTTTAGTATTGTGATCCTCAGTGGCGGTGGCTACCCATCAGTCTAGGGGCAGGAAATGGCGCACTTCAGTTGGCTCAAAGGTCTAATCTCAGTCCCCGTCAGATTCACCCTCTCTATTTGTCCTGGTGATCCTTATCATTGTAAGTGAAAGGAAATCCCAAATTTTTAGTTGTCATCAGAACAGGAATAGATGGGAAATCTTCCACTTCCACTGGACCCCTAACCCTAAGGGATTTTCCACTGTTTGAAGGAATTTCCTGTTGTGGCTATCGTACAGGAAGTGAATGGAATTCTCCCTAATGGCACACAGATGGCAAAAATTAAACAAAACAACAACAAAAACGTCAGGGGTTATAACCCTCCCTTACTCTATCCAAAACAAAAACAAAAACATTTTTTTGGCTTCAGTTCTACTTTAAGATAAGTTGCACTTATTGTTCAGTGGTAGCGTCATTAAATATCTAAAGGTAAATGTTAGTATCCATTTCTATATATTTTTTAAATTAATGCTTAGAAAAAACGTGCCGCATAATTCTAGGCCCGTGTGCATCATTCTTCTCCAATGCAGTCCTGATCGCATCTAGCTTTTAATCATCAGTTAAATCTTACCATTTATTTTGTTTTCTTCCCTTTTTAGTAGTAACAGTGACATTAACTCTTCGCTGCCATGCCTGGAGAAATTAAAAGCTTGTTGGTGAGAGCTCTACAAAACATTGATCCAAACAATTTGAAATCCTTCAAGAACAAACTTTGTGATGCTGTTGTGCCAGGATTTCCAACCATTACCCTGAGTGCTCTAAAAAACAAAGATGCAGAAGAAGAATTGGTGGATCATATATTGCGCCATTACACCGATGAGCATGCGCCAGAGTTAGTTGTGAAGCTCCTTCAAGATATAAATGAGCGCCAAGTTAGTCTGGAGCTTCAAGATAAATGTAAAAATGGTAAGGAATAGTACTGGGATGCTCATTTTTAATGTGAGGAAGTTTTGGAAGAAGAGAGTAGGCATATTTCAGCCAGACAATTACACTGCCAATTGCACTGTACATTTTCTGAAAGACTGTATAAAAATGTAAAAGATTTGATGCACAGAAGCTCATCATTTTAAATAAGATTAAATTAGTGGGATCAGAAACAAGTCATATTTAAACCAATAATATTCAATGAGACTGTTATTTTTCCAGCAGACAGTGTAAAAAGATATACTGCACAGATATTGCTGCACAGAATCTAATTTTCATAGGAGGCAATTCAAGAGGGAGAGAGCAAGCAGACTAAACCTTTAATTACAAAAAAATAGATTGTATTCTCCTTGTAACAAAAAAGAAAAATGTACAAATTATCAGCACAGATTTAAAAATGTTTTCTAGCTCACAAACTACAAAAGGTATGGGATTGGGCCGTTTCTATTTTAAGAATCACTGTGCAAATATCCATGCAGAGCACAGGATGGACCCTGCAAATTGGAAGCAGCTGTGGAAAAATTAAGTGTGCAAAATTTAAAGTGTCATTGCGATGGACTACAGTAATGAGATAAGTGTGAGATGGTATTGGTTTATGGCCTACAGCACTGGTAGTAGACGGTTACAGTGTCAGGCCAGCATTGGTATAAGGAGATGTTAATGGTGGCAGGGTGTGCTCATGGGGGCAGGAGATTACAAGGGAGGCAGAAGGTGGTATGTGTTTTAGGTCTGCAGTGGTAAAAGAAGAGGCTTAGGCTGTACACTGAGACATTTTTAGGGCCATAATCCAAAACATATTTAATTCTGTAGCATCTATATTCTGGTAGTTATCGCTGATCCACTGCTGCTTTATTTTGAGTTGAGGGGTCAACTGTTTTGAGGCTACCAACATAAACCTTTGACCCAGTGTACTCTTCCATCATATGACTCACTCACTGCCTAAAGTTGCTCGCAAGAGACAGCCCTGGGCGCTGGGTACTGAAGAATGTCTTGAAAGCCTTATGCAGCCACCACTGCTCCTTCTTTCTGCAACAGGTGGCTCCAAGCAATGTTACCCGTATAATGGTATACTGTCAGCCTCTGGAAGGGAGGTTAACAGGTTCCTTGACAGCACAACCTCTGGTTGCTTCATCTTTTGCTTCCTATGCAAGGGCAGGATAAGCTCTGCAACTTTCCCCTTTAACGTGTATCCTGGTAAACCAGTAATGGTCCCACCTCTTAATGCCATGAATTATGGGGTCCTTCAACAGGCACTGAAGCATGAAGGTGCCCATCCAAACCTCTAAAGTAGCAAAATTGTATCTGAACTTGGGCTTGGACCGAACCCAGGGCTCAACACTAGTAACAATATATAAACTTCTTTGCTCTTTACCTGATGTTAGATTCTGTGTAACCTAGAGTTCAGTACCAGAAGGTATTTCTTAATTAGAAATGCATAGTAGTATAGTGGAACAGAGGCTTAGTGATTAGCAATCCTGTCTTGCAGCACTCAACCTGGACACTGCATGGAATTTGCACATTCTCCATCTGCTTGCATGGGTTTCCTCCCACACTCCAAAGACATGCTTGTGGGTTAATTGGTTCCTGTCCAAACTGGCCCTCTATGTAAGATTGGGACCTTAGATTTTAAGTGTTGCAAATGTGATGAAGAAACTCCACAGTGCGATAGGGATGGGTGAATTTAGGTAAAATTAATAATCTCTCTTACCTGTAATGAAATGGGGGATACTCATCACTCTGAGGGAACAGGGGTGTAACTGACAGGAAATTCCCACCAGAAAGAAATAACTAGTTCTCCTTCCACTTACTGCGGAATCAGTGTACTGGACAATGTGTCCTCTCTGGGCAATGTGTTCTCTCTGGGCGTTGTGTCCTCTCTGGGCAATGTGTCCTCTCTGGGCAATGTGTCCTCTCTGGGCAATGTGTCCTCTCTGGGCAATGTGTTCTCTCTCAGTGCAATGTGTCCCCTCTGGGCAATGTGTCCTCTCTGGGCAATGTGTCCTCTCTGGGAAATGTGTCCTCTTTGGGTAATGTGCCCTCTAAAGGGGAATGTGTCCTCTTTGGGTAATGTGCCCTCTAAAGGGGAATGTGTCCTCTCCCTGAAAACAGAATTTCAGTTCAGAGTGATATCACCAAGAGAATCTTAGGATTTCATTTTAGGGGTGTCTGTTTTTACATACCTTACATGAGCTCCTTGAGGGCAGAGACTGATGTGAATGTGTGCAATGTGTCCTCTCTGGGCAATGTGTCCTCTCTGGGCAATGTGTCCTCTCACTGAAGACAGAATTCCAGTTCAGGGTGATATCACTAAGAGAATCTTAGGATTTCATTTTAGGGGTACCTTATATGAGCTCCTTGAGGGCAGAGACTGATGTGAATGTGCAGTATGTAACGTGCAGTGTAAATTGTTGGTGCTATATAAATACCTATAATAAATATATCTGATA
>NW_017308447.1:6880-31098 GCF_000935625.1 Nanorana parkeri | reverse complement strand
TATATATATATATAAATAAACATTAATTTGCAAATATAATCTTCTTGCTGTCTTTATTCTTCCTGCAGTTGTCTCCAAAGATGAGATTCCAGAAAGTGGGCAGCCTCTAGGTAAGAAGGACATGTTGGGTAGGAAATTGAAGAGTACCAAAGTATCACAAACAAATATGTTTCAGGATGTTCAGCATCCTTTCTCTTTCCTAACTCAGAGGTGAATTTCTTCACAGGAACATGAACTAGATCATTTTAATCTTTGATATTCCAAGTTATGATTAAGTGAATAATCTCTCGTACCTGTAATGAAATGGAGGACCCTCATCACGCTGAGGGAACAGGGGTGTAACTGACAGAAAATTCCAACCAGAAAGAAGTAACTAAGTCCCCCTTCCACTTTCTGTGCAACTAGTGTACTGGGCAATGTGTCCTCCCTGGGCAATGTGTCCTCTCAGGGCAATGCGTCCTCTCAGGGCAATGCGTCCTCTCTGGGCAATGTGTCCTCTCTGGGCAATATGTCCTCTCTGGGCAATATGTCCTCTCTGGGCAATGTGTCCTCTCTGGGAAATGTGTCCTCTTTGGGTAATGTGCCCTCTAAAGGGGAATGTGTCCTCTTTGGGTAATGTGCCCTCTAAAGGGGAATGTGTCCTCTCCCTGAAAACAGAATTTCAGTTCAGAGTGATATCACCAAGAGAATCTTAGGATTTCATTTTAGGGGTGTCTGTTTTTACATACCTTACATGAGCTCCTTGAGGGCAGAGACTGATGTGAATGTGCAGTATGTAACGTGCAGTGTAAATTGTTGGTGCTATATAAATACCTGTAATAAATATATCTGAGATATATATAAACATTCATTGGAAAAAATAATCGTCTTGCTGTCTTTATTCTTCCTGCAGTTGTCCCCAAAGATGAGATTCCAGAAAGTGGGCAGCCTCCAGGTAAGAAGGACATGTTGGGTAGGAAATTGAAGAGTACCAAAGTATCACATAAACAACATGTTTTAGGTGATGACACCTAGCACCTTGGCATGGGGGAGGGGTGGATAGTTGTGTTATCAATCTCAACTGAAATGTAGGGGGAAGGTGCACGGGCAGGAGGAAATATCAAGAGCTCAGCTTTTACAAACATGCTGTCAGACGTTTACAGTACAAGGTGTTTGATTAGGGCCTCCCCCCCCAGGAAAAAGAGCCGCCCTAGGCAAACGCTTTGTTTGCCTCGCGGTAAAAAGGCCCCTGCTTACATGAGCTCCTTGAGGGCAGAGACTGATGTGAATGTGCAGTATGTAATGTGCAGTGTAAATTGTTGGTGCTATATGAATACCTATAATAAATATATCTGATGTATATATAAACATTCACTGGTAAGCATAATCTTTTTGCTGTTTTTATTCTTCCTGCAGTGGTCACCAAAGAGGAGAATTCAGAAAGGGGGCAGCCTTCAGGTAAGAAGGACATATTGGGTAGGTAACTGAAGAGTACCAAAGTATCACTTAAACAACATGTTTATTGAAGTTAATCTTATTTTTTGCACAATTTTGGGGGGAATGAAGAAGCACGCTGGTATTGAGGTTCACTTAGCCTAAGTCACCCACTGAAACCAAGTAGTAGCAATAAAATGTTTCCTTCCCCCAATCATTGGTGGTCAGTGGCATTTTAAAACTCCCCACCCCCCATTATTGGTTGTCAGTGGCACTTCAAAGTAGAGCTTAACCAATTTTATTTTTGCTTTTGATAGAGTGGAGAGGAATTAGAACACCTGTCAGGTCCTTATTGCTGTATGTGTCCCCGCTAGGGAGATTCACCCACTCTATTTGTCCTCAGGGCCGGATTTCCCTCAAGGCCAACCGAGGCCCGGCCTTGGGACAGCAGGATGTATAGGGGCAGCAGGGGTGTGGAATTCCTATCTCCCGATGCCCAGGACATGCAGTTTCGGGTGCCGGGCGGGTAGTTGTTTTCTACATTTAGCCCTGCTTTGGGCAAGCAGAGCTAAATGTAGAGTGGGGAAGCCACCGCTGCTTGTTTTGTACAAGTGATCTCTGCAATGTCGCCAATATCACTTGTATGAAGCCTGCATACGGGGGGCGCATTGAGGAACCTGGCCTTGGGGCAGCAGAGAGATTAAATCCGGTCCTGTTTGTTTTGGTGACTTTTATCACTGGAAGTAAAACAAAATTCCAAATTTTTGGTTGTCATCAGACCAGGAATAGATGGTAAATCCTAAAATAGGGACACTAGTTCTGGTGACCCATATGACCCCCAGGAATTTCCCTCTTATTGGAAGGATTTCGTCTCATGCCTAGTTGTGGCCATGGGACATGAAGTAAAGGGAAATCTCATGAATGTAAAAAAAAAAACCTGTCAGTGGTTACAACCCTCCCTTACTCCATCCAACACCCCCTAATTTACTGCTATTGACCCCTTCATTCCTGAAATCCTCCTTCCTCCCTTTCCTCTCACAAGAGACTAGGCTAAATGTTTGCTAACACAGTCAGCGTTAACACTTTTGATCACATGTAAAGTACATGTCAGCAATACCTGCACATTTATCCAAATGTTATCACTTAAAAAATGTGGCAAGTAAGGAACAACGGAATGCCTCCCTCTTATGTTATGGAGATGAAGAGAAGGGAAGGTGTTTGTATCCTAGTGGGTGAGGACTTAGGGAAGGCTGACAACACACTGCTTTGGAGTTCAGTACAGGATAGGCAATATTTCATCAATTCACAACAAGAAGTTGGGATCTCACTGGATTTCTGGCAGAAATTTCTGTAATTATGTATGTTGACTGTTTATATTTTTCTACGTATGAAATGGTCAATTAAAAAAAATTAGAGAAAATAGCAAGCCTTACCTGATCGGAGGTCGAGGGTCAGATGGTAGGGAGGAGCCACAGGGCTAGGGTCTGTAGAGGCTTCCGGGAGTTCTTTCTAGACTGCCAATAAGGTAAGAAGGTTGTCCCACCTGCCCTCCTTTTACTGCTGTTGACGAATTGAGATCTACAATATATGTGTTTGTCATGGCAGCTTGGCAAATAAGGGGCCTTTGGGGTATCTGAAAATGGTAATGGTTTTTCAAACAGGGGGGCCATCTGGTGGTATAGTGCTCCCCCTCTTGGTGTCTGTTGTTGACTGGGCTCAGTACCTGGGGCAGTCCAGAAATAGTACATTTTGGAGCTGTCCTCGAGCTGGTGGGAGTGCAGCTGGGGACATGGGTGGTTTTCAGTAAAGCATTCTCTTCGCTAATAGACACTAAAGACCCTTTCTTGTAACCGGCAGTCTTTAGCATATTTTTTTAGGATGTTGATTTTGGTTATTCTGACTGGTATTGAAGATATATAAATGGGGAAGGAAGGTTTATAAATGCATACTAAGTGATTAAATTAGTATTTCATGGTGAGTCCCCTATTTAATGATTTAAACAAAGAAAGGTACCCCAGATAAAGGGGATCCCACCATTCATTCAATTATGCAATATTATCAATAAAATGTAATTTATTAAACTAACTTTAAAAGTCTTTATTTGTTATATGGTGAAATAAAAGGCTGCTGTGGCCGTCCATGTCGCACAGTCCAATTGTTTATTTGGGGGGGTTTGACTAAGGGGTTTGACTAAAGAGTCCATCAGTCAAAAAGTGAGACCGTATCACAGGATATTTTAAACTTTCACTGGTCAAAAGTATGGCAAATGTTCACAAATTAACATCTGACTGCAACCAATTGTCATTTTGCTTAACATCAGTGGGATTATATTTCATCTCTAATAAAGCCCGAAATGTTAGCTGCAGGGAGATGAAACTGATTCCTTCTGATAGTACGTGTTATGGGCTACGTACAGATACAAAACAGTGTGGCCGGGTTGTATAGAAGAACATCAAGACCAACAAAACAGTTGTATGGGGCCTGCTCACAGCAGTCACGTGGTATGCGGACTTGTTGTAATTGAGCTGATATGCTGATGTCAGAAATCCTAACTGAAACCTGGCCATCAGAAGTGGCTGGTCCAAATAACCTTCAACCACTTTTGGAGGCAAGAACCCTTTAAGATATAGTACCTATAGAACATGACAAGTCAAACAACAAAGAACTCATGGGGGGTGATTTACTAACCAAAACACACACACGTACCAGGTGCGTGTGCATTTTTACACAGCAAAACGTATTTATCAACCAAACACGAGCAACGTGTCACATTTTCACGCCGTTATGGCGCGTTTTTATTTATTTACGTAAATGCGCGTCATGTAGCATGCGCCGTAGGCTACACGCCGCTCTAATTGTGGCATGCAAGTCTCTAAAAGCATATTTCCACTAATGCCATATATGGAAAAATCATGCACATGATGCATATATAATGCTGCTTCACAGTTTAGACAAAAATGGTTAGCTCATGCATTTACATTCCTGCATTCATCCACGCAAGCAACACAACGTAGAGCTAATTTACACAACATCACCTTGCAATTCATGCAGGGCTTTGCACAACACACCTGCTGGGTGTGTACACACTACAAAGGTGTCTAGATTCCACCAATAGATCATGCTGGGAGGGAACACACTACAGAGGTGTATACTTGTTCGTGGCGTGTTTATAAGGTTAGTAAATCAACCCCCATGGTGTCATTATACTCAGGCCAGGTGCACACTTGGGCAAGCCTGGGCTGCGCATCCCAGGATCGCGCATTCGTGTGCGATTGCACACAACGTTTGCCACACAGCCCCATGAATTTGTGCACGATTGCCGCGCGGTCACGGATCACCCGAGTGTGAACCTGGCCTAAGACAAGGAAATCTTTCAGAAGAGAAGCAAAAGGAGCACCTCCATAGTGTAAAAAGAGATTTTATTCAATAATAAAAACAGCTGAAATGTACTCACAAACAACCAATGGTAACATGCTTGCAGAGGTAAGGTCTCAGGATGGTTGAGGGTGGACGAACAAATGAGGCTTTGAAAGTGCGGATGAACAGCTAAGTCATTTTAACTGCGCATCTTCCTCCCGTTGGCGCGTTTGTCAGAAACTGGAAATCTTTGCTAAAACTGGGATTGTCCCTGGAAGTCGGAGAATAAATGTGACTGTGTTTATAATTAAACGTTAAAACATAAATAAATCGACAAATAATTGTATTTTCTTTGTCTACAAAAGTAGCCCCAATGGATGGCCAGGTTTCTTCTGTGGAGACTCGTCACCAAGTTCGCCTGAGAGAAAGCAACGAACTTGAACATCATCAACCCATTGCTGGCACTTCTTCGTCACAGATTTCACAAGGAGAAGAACAACCAGGTGCCAAAAGGAAGAGATTAGCAAGAAAAGCTATAAAAATGGAGAGTAGTTCACCGGAAAGAGGAAAACCTCTACCTGACATAAAACTGATTCCACTAACAGAGCACCATATTATGATTATGAAAGAGAACCACAAAGACAATCCATGTGTATACGCCCATCTTTTATTCAAGCACTTTGTGCCATTTAACACTTGTAAAAATTGGGCAGCACAAAAGGTAAATTTTGATGGTTATAGAGGTGAAAGGGCCATTCCGTCTAACCTGCTTGATGCTATTATGGACGAGGTCCGCAAAACATTTGGAGATTTGGATCCAGACATAAAAAAAGAAATACAAAAAAAATTTAATGGCTTATTGAAAAATCCCCCCAAGAAGGGATGGCCTCGACTATTTTGATCCTTTTTTAGATCCTTATTATATATAGATATTTACAATTACATACTGTACATATACTGAGTGGCCAGATTATTATGACCACCTGACGTTTGTAGGCAAATTAGCTATAATTTGGCGCTGAAGTTGCTAGAGGGCCAGACCATTATAAATAGGGAAGCGGGTTGTTTACCACGACAGTAGAAGTGATTTGTTTCTGAAGATACGGGGAAACAACGCGATTTAACAGCCTCTGAACTTGGGATGATTGTTGGCGCTCGGAGCCACGGAGCGAGTATCAGCAAAACAGCAGAATGTGTTACATGTTCAAGAGCAGCTGTTGTTTAAAGACCGGACTGTCAGCTGAAAATCTTGGTCTGAACATGCGAATTGTGGCCGTCAGCGACTAGTCAATGTTAGGGCAGAACGGGGGAGGGGCAAGACTGGTACAAGACAACAGAAGGGCAACAGTGCCGTGTCAGACTCCTTGCATCACCTTTTATCATCTCGTGGAGTCACCAGGAGGCCCAAAGAAGTACTGATGGGGGGGGGTCATAATAATCTGGCCACTCAGTGTATACTGTATACGTTACTTGATTTTATGTTTAAAATATTGTTTCTATATATGAGTAAAATTACATTCAAATGGTACATATTGTCTCTGAGTGGGTGCCTTAAAAGTCAGTATTGAAAAAATGAAAGCTTTATTGAGACAGGATAACCTGTTAACAGTGCCTTGCTGAGACTCCATCATTTTGCAGGGCGAGATTGGTTCAGTCTACATATACAAGATTGGCATCATTCGACTGCATATGGCAGGGGAAGGCAAATGTCGGTTCTACAGCTGTGGGGCAACTACAAATCCATTGAGACATTGCAAGACTCTGACAGCCACAGGCATGGCTCCCAGAAGCAGGTGCATGATGGCATTTGTAGTTTTACCACAGCTGGAGGGCCGCAGTTTGCCTGGGAGGAATTTTCACAGGGGTACAATCTGTCTGCTAGAAATGGTGTGCATCTAAATGGAAGGGGTTCGGTTGTGTTAGGGGAGAGGTTCATGGGGAGGGTGGAGTAGTATTAGACAAGGAGTGAGGGAGGAGGGGGGAGAGTGAGAGCTTCAAAAAAAAATTGAAAAGGTTAGAAAAAAAAAACATTTTCGGTTTCGGCCTGACATTTTACTTTTCATTTCGGTTTTGTTTTGGTTTTGAAATTTTCATTTTGGTTCACCTCTAATTTTTATCTTTTTTTGAAACTTTTTTTATCACTTTATTTTTTTACTTTTTAAAATTTGTATTTATCTGATTATCTTTTACTTTTTATAATTTTTATTATAATTTTTTAATTATTTTTTCATAATTTTTATTTATTTTATAATGTTTTATCAATTTTTTTATTTTTTTCACTTAACTTTATTGCTATCACACAGGAGCTAACAAGCCCCTGTGTGATAGCATATGGAGGTGACAGGTTCTTTTTATTGAACCTGTCACCTCCAATATAGGCGTTCCAGCACATCATTGTGCTGGAACTCCTGTGACAGATGAGAGGAAGGGCTGCGACTGCAGCTCTACACTCACTGTCTCCTGAGAGGATCTCCGGCTGGCCGGAGGCAAGAAAGGTAGCCGACGCGGGGGGCATGGGGCGCCAGACGTCTCACTTGTGTGATCGCCCCCGCCGCGGCCATCTTAAAGGGGCCCCCCTCCCAGTCGCATCTTTCCGCCCCACCCACTGACGCCCTCGGGCAGATGCTTGACCTGCCTGCATGGTAGTGTTGGCTCTATGGGGCAGATATGTCAAACAGGGATCACACTATAATGGAGTGGAGTGTAACTGGGGAAGATGGTGGGAGGGAAATCAAACTGGACAAGGAAATTCCCATGTTACAAACAAACATTGGAGATGACGGTACTGATTGTACTACCAGAGGCGGCTCTTTAATTAGGCAAATTAGGCGGTCGCCTTAGGCCTCGCGCTCCCTAGGGCCTCGCGGCCGCCTAGTTTGCCCTGTTAGAAGCCAGGTAGCATTGTGAGCTCTCAGCCCTGTCGCTGTCAAACTGAGACTCTCAGCTTGACAGTGACAGGGCTGAAAACTCACCTGTTTCCCCGATCGTCGCACGGACCATCGGCTCGGCCGGAGCTCCGCCCACCAGCCAATGAGAAGAGACCTTACTCCTGGGAGGGCGGAGTTTAACTTCAGAAGCCGACTGAGACATCGTCCTACCAGCTCCCGCCCGCAAGTCACGGCCAGCCCAGCACAGTACTGGAGTGGCAGCCTGGAGAGCCCTGTGGATAGCCCTGTGGAAAGCAGGTGAGAGCCCTAGTTTAACCAGGGCTCTGTGGGATCTCCCCAGGGTCCTGTGGGGTCTAACAAGGCTGGTTAGACACCCACAGAGCCCTGGTGAGACCCCACAGGGGCCTGCTACCCTGGTGAGATCCCTGGTGAAATTCTACAGAGCCCTGGTATAACCAGAGCTCTGTGGGGTCTCACCAGGGCTCTGAGAGGTCTAACCAGGCTGGTGAGACCCCACAGAGCTCTGGTTATACCAGGGCTCTGTAGAATTTCACCAGGGATCTCACCAGGGTAGCAGGCCCCTGTGGGGTCTCACCAGGGCTCTGAGAGGTCTAACCAGGCTGGTGAGACCCCACAGAGCTCTGGTTATACCAGGGCTCTGTAGAATTTCACCAGGGATCTCACCAGGGTAGCAGGCCCCTGTGGGGTCTCACCAGGGCTCTGAGAGGTCTAACCAGGCTGGTGAGACCCCACATAGCCATGGTAAGACCCCTTGGAGGCCTGGTGAGACACTACATTGGGATCTCACCAGGGCCCTGAGGGGTCTAACCAGGCTGGTGAGACCGCACATAGCCATGGTGAGACCCCACAGAGCCCTGGTGAGATCCTACGGAGCCCTGGTGCTGGTTTAACCAGGGCTCTGAGGGGGTCTTACCAGGGTGGTGAGTCCCCACATAGCCCAGGTGAGACCCTGCGGAGCCCTGGTTTAATCAGGGCTCTGTGGGGTCTAACCAGGCTGGTAAGACCCCACATAGCCCTGGTGCTGGTGGGACCCTACAGGTTTAACCAGGGCTTTGTGGTGTCTCACCAGGGCTCTTTGGTGTCTACCCAGAGGTCTGTGGGGTCTCCCTGGGTCTAACAAGGCTGGTTAGACCCCACAGAGCCTTGGTGAGGCTCCAAAGAGCCCCGATGCCCTGGTGAGACCCCAAAGAGCTTTACAGAGTCCTGGTGCTGGTGAGAACCTACAGAGACCTGGTAAAACCCTGCTGAGCCCTGGTTTTACCAGTGCTTCTTGAGGTCTCACTAGGGGTCTGAGGGGTCTAACCAGGCTAGTGAGACCCCACATAGCCCTGGTGAGACCCTGCGGAGCCCTTGTTCTGGTGAGATCCTAGAGAGCCCTGGTTTAACCAGGCCTCTGTGGGGTCTCACCAGGGCTGTTTAAACCCCACAGAGCCTTGGGGAGACACCACAGGCCTGAGTGGGGCCTCATGTTTAGGTTTCGCCTAAGGCCTCGCAAACTCTAGAGCCGCCTCTGTTTACTACAACAAAAGATAAAGCAATTACAAGTGTAAAATGTAGAAATGGGTTGCAATGCCAGAAGTCTGCACAGCAAAATGGGAGAATTGGAGGTTTTGGTGGATGAGGAGAACTACGACATCATCGGTATTGCTGAATCTTGGCTTGATTCTTCACATGATTGGATGGATTGTCACGATTAAGTTAATGTTTACAATTTGTGTACAGAAGTAGAAAGTGTCATATCACTGTCAACATTGTAACGTTTTCACTATTGTATTTACATTGTAACAAGTAGGGATGCACTGATACCAATACTAGTATTGGTATCAGTGCTGATGCCGGGTATTTGGGTGAGTATGAGTAATCGCCCAAATGCTCCGATACTCGAGCTTCCGGTATCAGGAAGGCGGGACAGCGAGTCATTACACGCGCCCTGGCTTTCTGGTTGGCCAGAAAGCCGGCTCCATGCCCTCTCGTCACCAGGTCACCCTACTAATCAGGAAGCCAGGTGGTGAGTCACTGGTGGCTTCCTTAATGGGACTTCCAGTATCAGTATTGGCGAGTACCGGAAAAAATATCGGTACTCGTACTCGATACCCAAAAACCAGTATTGGTGCATCCCTAGTAACAAGTGTAAGTTTTAGGTAGTGCAGCGCTGTGAATCATAGAGTTAAATTGAGATTAACCTACCGTGTTTCCCCGAAAGTAAGACCTACCCCGAAAGTAAGACCTAGCGCTATCTTCGGGGATTTCTGTAATATAAGACCTACCCCGAAAATAAGACCTAGTTCGGTGGTAGGTCTTATATTACAGAGATCCGCTAGGTCTTACTTTCGGGGTAGCGGCACATAAACTGAATTTTGAATCTAAAGCCCGGCCGCAGCCCCCGCCCCGCCCACACCCCAGCCGGCCGCAGCTTCCGCCCCGCCCACACGCCAGACGCAGCTCCCGCCTACACGCCCGACGGCCGCAGCTCCCGCCCACACGCCCGCACGCACGATGGAAGCGGAGTATCAACCACGGGGACTGTCAACAGCACGCCGCCTTCCGGGACCTCGTCCGGTCCTCCCCCAGCCAGGTAAGACATCCCCCGAAAATAAGACCTAGTGTCTTATTTCGTGCAAAAAAAAAAATAAGACACTGTCTTATTTTCGGGGAAACGGTACTGAGTGGTCACAGCAGAATAGGATTATTGGCGTGAGGAGGACTATATAGTCTTATTCGTGGCTGAACAGTTCTTTCCAAATGACATTCGGAAAAAGTTTTTCGGAAGCATTCAAATTTACGTTATCAAAAATTCGGATACATTCCTTTTCCTTTCATTTAGAATGAAACTAATCACACATGTCTCGTATATACCGTATTTTTCACTCCATAAGACGCACTTTTTTCCCCCAAAAAGGAGGGGGAAAATGTGCCTGCGTCTTATGGAGCGAATCCCGACGCCCGAGACATGCAGTTTCGGGCACCGGGCGAGTAGTTTTTTGTACATTTAGCACTGCTAAAGCAGAGCTAAATGTACAGTAGCAGCCGCTGCTCGTTTAATACAAGTGATCTGATTATATCACTTGTATTAAAACGGAGCAGCGGCGACGTGATTACAGCGCCACGGTCTCAGTGATCACACAGAGCAGACGAAGAATGGACGTTCTTCGTCTGCTCTGTGTGATCACTGAGACTGTGGCGCTGTAATTACAGCGCCACCTATCTCAGCAGTCACTAACTGCAGCTTCTGTCACAGCTTCTGTCACAGCGGTCTGTCGAGTGCTCCATAAGGCGCACTGAATCTCCATGCGTCCTATGGTTCGGTGCGTCTTATGGAACACAAAATACGGTACATTGTTCTTTTACAGATATATCTTACCTGAGTAACTTTACAATAGTAACTGGGTCATGTAAATGTGTTGAATCACATGCTTGTTTCACTTCATGTTGGCTTATAAATTGTTTGAAGAAGACTCATAAGAATGAATCTCTACAATGTAGATGAACTGCATTCTGGGAACAATCGCTTTCATAATCTTAAAAAAAACCTCTATCACTAAAGGTGATTTTATCTCACGTTTCATTCCTCCAACATCCGACGTCCATGTTGTAAGATATATGAAGGAAGAATTAAATGCAAGCTAAAAATACCAATAAGGGAGAACTTCCTTAAGATCTTGAAAATGAATGATAAACATCCAGTCTGGAAAGATTACAAGAAGCTCCAGAGACGAAAGCCTTAAACATACTCTGTTCTGTGGATACAAAATGTTACAGAATGGCACAGAGGTAATTACATGAAGAATGTTAAAGCCACAGTCAAGATGGATCTTTGAATTGGACATCATTGCTCCAACTGGATCACCAAATCTATTTTTCTGAATGCATAGTCATATGTGTTCTTCTTTGAATCTAGGTGAGCTTTGTGTATTTCTTCCAGGTCTGATAAATGGATGTAAAAATTGCTACAGCACACACATTGGTCTTTCCCCAGTGAGATCCCACCTCCAGCACACAATAATACGAAATCACCTGCACTCCATGCAGCGTACAGACCTACCCTGTATGTTAACCCGTCAGCACTCGGTAGTCTATGTGAATGAATCCCTCACCTGTTGACAACCAGCACATGTGCACTTATCACTCAGTGGCCAGTCACCTGCATGTTTGTTAATCCTCAGTAGCCAGTCTCCATCACAATTGGGGTAATCCCTCACATTTTTTTAGTGCACCATGATAAATATCAGTTTATTCACCACTGAATCTGTCACATTTGCTATGTAAACATTCGCTGCCAATTAGGGATGCGCCGAAATTTTGGCCACCCAAACATATCGACCAAAATTGGCACTTTGGGCAGAATGGCGAAAGTGCCATCTTTCGGACAAAATTGCGGTGCGTTGCTGGTTTCTCTCCTCTCCATTGGGCGCTGCTCTGTGTCCCAGAGAGAAACTGTCACAGGAGGCTGAGCGGTGCGGGGGAGGAGAGCGATGTGAGCAGCCGACGTCTCTCCTAACGCACTGATCAGCCTCCTGTGACAGACTAGGAGAGCGGCAGTGTGGGGGCGGTGTGGGGGCGGTGACAGCTGTGAGTGCAGTCACAAGAGGCTGCGCTCTCCTCCCGCACCACCCTGCTCAGTCTCCTGTGACAGATCAGAAAAGCGGTGTGTGGGCGGAGACAGCTGTCACAGAAGGCCAGTGTGGGGGAGAAGTCAGCAGTGAGAAAGACTGAGCTCTCCTCCCTTACCGCCGGCTCAGCCTCCTGTGACAGCTGTCAGGATGGAGAGCGGGTACAAGCAGTCGGTGATCAGTGATCGCTGAGTGTTTGTAAATAATTGAGGATAGAGCATGTTTACTGTGTCCCCAATTATGAATGAATGGGAAGTGATCAACATCACTTCCTGTTCATCAATGATTGTGGACATGGTAAACATACTATCTCCACAAGTTATGAATGAACAGGAACACTCAGTATAGAGGATTCCTGTTCATTTATAACAGGAGATATAGAAAAAGAGATTGAAGACACTGTTCTCAATGTCTTTTTCTATTTAAAAAGGGAAATATCAGGGGTCTGTTTAAATGCCCAATATTTCCCCCGAAGCCCCTAGAAGTAAAGTAAAAAAAATTAAAATATTTTATAAAATGAAAGAAAAATTAAATATTTTAAAAAAATATGAAAAGGTTAGAAAAAAAATGTTTCCATTTTGGTTTCATTTTTTTCATTTTCGGTTTTAAAAATGTCATTTCGGTGCATTTCTACTGCCAATAAAGCCCTGACCCATCTCCCATGTCCCCAGCAACATCTCCACTGTTCCTGGACTCCATGACACTCCATGAAATAGTCTCTGATAATAACCTGCTTACATTTTGGTGTGTCCTTTTCAACCTCCATTGTATCCAATTTCACGGACACACCGCTCCTGTTTTATTCTGGGTCCTCACCAACACACTCACAGTATGCAGACCACCTCAGTGAAGATGATGGGGGTTGTGTCAGCAGTTATACAGAACGCAGTACTACAGACACAACTCCCCCCACCTCCACTTACCTGATTTAACGTTAGCAGATTAAAACATTTCAATGACAGGATGAGAGAGATGCTTTTAAAAAAATCAGAATGCACCACGCTGTACTAAGATGCATTTTTGATCATTTAACTTGTTGATATTCTTCTCAGAGGAAAAAAATAGGAAACAAATTGAGGAGATGGAAGAAAAAATGAGGAGAATGGAAGAAGAGCTCAGAGCTCAAAAGCAACAGGACGAGCAAGCCCTTCTTCAGCAGACCATTAAAGATAAGATGGAGAAAATTAATGAAGAAAGAAACATGATGGAAGAGAAACTGGCAGAAGTCCTGATGGAGAAGGAGAGGGTAATACAAATGTTTTTGGGTGATTTGTCTAACGTCAGACAGCTGAACACATTTTTCACATTCACATTACAGACTTAAAGTGACACTAAACTCCGGAGTTAAACCTTAAAAATCCATCCATGTCCTCTAACTATGAACAACAATGTATCTTATTTGTGTCTCCTGCGGCTGTAGATCCTCCAATCATCTCTGACACTGTCCTTCCTTCTGGAGGGGGGGGGGCTACGTCTGTTCCCCATGGTCCCTGTGTGTGTTGTAAAGTAGTCACCGCTCCAAGCTCACTCCCGGGATGGACTACAATCTCAATACAAATGAGTGAATGAAGCATGAGATTGCAGTCCATCCTGGGAGCGAGTTTGGTGCTGTGACTACTTTACAACACACAGGGACCGTGCGGAACAAAAGTAGACACCCTCCTATTTGCGCACATCAAGTTGCGGTACGGGAATTCCCCTGCTCCATCAAATTAGGCGGCACAGAAGGAGCTTCCTTCCATGTTCAGCTTTTGCTTATATGGTTTAAACACATTTTTTAAACAGGTAAAAAAACTGTTGGTGCAACTGGTTAAAAAGTTTTTTTAGCTGGAGTTTGACTTTAAAGAGTTTGTCTCATACTTAAAATCAATTTAAAACACATTTTTATCTAAGACTCCCCTGGTTACAGGGTGACAAGGCTGCACAATTTCATTACACATTGAACATTGTTGTCACTGTTTCAGAAAGTAGAAAAGTGATGGTCCTACGGGCAGGATAAACAGGAAATAAAACTGCTAGGAGAGACTGGAAAACTGCTGCATTAGTGGTACTGACAGACTGCATCATATATTTATTTATTTTGCCCTGTAATTCTGTGGAAATAGCTATAAATAGTCACATATATCCATTCATTCTGACTTTTTTGATGAAAATAGTATGTAGACTGGCACTTGTCTCTTTCAAGGCTTAGTCCACTATTCTGACCATGTTTTATGTTACATGCGTATTTAGGGTGTAATATTAAACATGGTCACATTTCCTAGCCCCTCCCACACACCTTCAAACCACCTCCTTTTACCTGATATGTGGGGATCTACTCCCCACACACACCTGTTTTTGTTTAGAATTCAGCCCGGGTGTGTGTGGCAATGGGGTGGGTTGTACTCTCCTGGCATTTTTATTTGCCATGTTTTATAACAGAAATTAAGGGAAACATTTTGCTGTCAACATTTTGGGTCTTTTTTTCCTTTTTAGTAAAAAATACAAAATAATAAATCCCTGTGGTTATTAAACACTACCAAAAAAAAACCAAAAAACATCTGTCTAAAGAAAATGGTATAGAATTATTTTGGTTACATTTTTGCACGACCGAGTAATTGTCAGTGAAGCGATGACATCACAGAAACCTGGACAATGTCCTGGAGAGGAAGGGGGTGTAACATGTCGGTCCCCAAGTGGTTAAAGAGACATCAGTATTGCCCTATAACATTTCTGATTGTACGGAATTCTTTCATGTATCATTATATGTATTCATTCTAACTGTGTTCACAGGAACAGGAATTATACAAGGAGCAACAACAAGGGGAGGAAGCCTGCAGGTATCAAGAAAGCATAGATGACATAAACAAGAATATAACTCAAAAACCACACAAAAAATGCACAATATCATAGGTGCATTATCTGTCTCTGTGCAGCTTAACTTCAAGCTACAGTTATTAATTACAAGCAATATTTATCAGGTTGTACAGGCAACCCACACTGCGATTACATCTCTGATGAAGGGGGCTCTGTAAGTCCCTGAACAGTGTTGGCTTTTTACTGCTACATTGCATCTAATAAAGAACCCGTACTGGACTGAATCAACCGGTGTTGCACTCTCATTTTTCCAGTACTCTACAAACATTTCCAGGGACTCCTTAGGATACCCTTGTCAATAGAGAGCTGCCCCCAAGATTCAGGAATTGCACCACTTAGCCACATCCACGAGGTACAATACTCCAACCATACACCTTTAGCTGCTGTACTTAGACATCAGATGACAGTCTCCAGATTCAGCCATCAGAGGTCAAAACAATGTCCATGGAGCACCCTGAGATAGTCCAACCTAAGAGTAAAAGTAACTGAAAAAAAAAGGGGTGAGGCGGGTGGGATGACACCCACGAGCCGACAGGTGAGAAGAAAGGAACGCACAGGGCGCCGAGGTCAAAGTGAGCGCAGAGGCCAGATGTGGCTCCTCCCACAAATAGGGCTAATTAATTAGCCTACCACTTGTGCAAAAACCTACAATGTGATCTAAACTAGTCTCAGGAACCATGTCAGGAACCCCACATACTCAACACGCTCCCATGAACGAAGCCTATAGCAACACAGAGAGAAGAAAAACTGTCTAGGCTGGTTTGTACTACAACATTATATAATACTGTATGTGGGAATCTGATCAACTAATATGAAACCCTTCAGTCAGCCATTGTCCATAGTTTCAAGACCTGCTCATATATATATATATGCTGTATATATATATATTGTTTTTAATTATGCATTAAAGCCTCCTTAGTTTATGGCCTTTGTGAACTTAGCTTTTTTGCTCAGTAGAATTGCATAGTGATTAGTCTTCACTGTTCCACTATTTCAATACAAGTTTGTTTCTTGATGAATTGGCTGAAATTTGAGGTGTTCGTGACCCTGTTGGCCTGGCCTGGTTTTGACAAAACCAAAGTTTTTTTAATGACATTTGTCAAAGGATCCAGGTAGAAAATAGTAATTGAAGCCAATCAGATGCAGTCAGTGTTTGGGTATTCAGCAACCATGCTTCTGAGGATAATAGCCGGAATCGGAGGTTCCTTCATCCACTGCTCAGCACGGAGAGGGGAATTGATTGATTTCTCTTCTTCGAAAGAAGTCTAGTTGAATCTAGCTTAAGGCAGACTGAGAAGAATACTCTTGCCATGTCTATCGAAATACTCATTTGGAAGAGTTTACTGTTCTTAGAAACACGCAGCCCCTAGAGATAGAATCTAAATATCTGTGTATGAAATGCAATCCTGAACTTATGGAAAAGCAAGCTTGAAAATTTTTTGGGAAGGCCACATAAAATTGACCTTCAGATTGTGCTTGAGGCATGTGGTGGTAAGATCTTAGTGCTTGATATCCTGAGGCTGCACACCATCTATTGTGACTACGAGGGGCTCCCAATAACCTTGCTGGACTGCAATTTGTTTTATGCCCCTCAGCATGCTCCTGGGAACACCCAATGTGCGGTAGCAGAGGTGTGAGATGAAGCATGGGGATCCTCCTGCAGGATTCCCCAACACATCTAACATGTCAACTAAACTCTACTCATAACTAAAAACGAGAATACACCACGTGGCTTTTCCACAATATAATGCCCGAACCATCACTTTGTAACATATATGTTGTTCAGCAATAGCTGGGGGCACAACTCTGCTTTGGATGCCTGCCCACCAACATGCAGTAAAAGCCTACACTCTGAGAGCTGGAAATGGGTTTGAAGGATGTGCAAACTTTATACTGATCAGCCATAAAAATATGAGCACCCCACTAATACTGAGTCGGTCCCCCTTTTCCTTACCTGTCCTGGCATGGACTCTACTAGACCTCTGAAGGTGTGCTGTGGTATCTGGATGACCCCCCCCATACCCTAATATTGAGTAGGTCCCCCTTTTCCTGACATGCCCAGGCATGGACTCCACTAGACCTCTGAAGGTATGCTGTGGTATCTGGCACCAAGCGGTCAGTAGCAGATCCTTTAAGTCCTGTGAGTTGTGAGGTGATCGGCCTCCATGGGTCAGACTTGTTTCTCCAGCACTTCACACAGATGATCGATTGGATTGAGATCTGGAGAATTTGGAGGCCAAGCCATCACCTCAAACTCGTTGTTGTGTTCCTCAAACCATTCTTCTAATTCTAGAACCATTTTTGCAGTGTGGCCGGGCGCATTATCCCACTGCCATCAGGGAATACTGTTTCCATGAAGGGGTGTACTTGGTCAGCAACAACGATTAGGTTTTAGAATAGTTCAACATGAGTAACAGACAAAATAACACCATAGTTTCCCCTTAAAGACCAATGTCCCTGTGACCGGTCCAATCTCACTGTACTTTCACCAAGACGTGACAATTGCACTCTTAGCCTCGCCCTGCACAGAAATTGTACAGTTTGTGGGGCAACAATCTAAGGCCAGCAGAATTAGATTGGTCATCACTAAGATTTATTACAGGGTTATTCACAAAAGGGTGAAGAGTTTGGAGAAGGCCGGAGAAGGGAACAATCTAGGACAGCATAGGCGATTTGTAAACATTTTGCAATTCAGCTCACTTTCCAGTTCAGCTCTGTTGTCCTAGATTGTTCACTTCTCCTTCCTTCTCCAAACCCTTCACCCTTCTGTGAATAACCCTGTTAGTTAACTCTGCAGTTAACCCTTTATACAGAATAATTGCTGCCACCACGTGTTTTAAAAGAAACTTGAACTGTACAATTCTAACCTTAAGCAATGCCTGTGATGTCACTGTCCCTTCAGATTGGAATATAACAGGTTTTACAATGTAGTAGCGCTCGACACGGAGACAAAGATAACTTAAGATCTTATTTAGAGCATGGGAATAAGCTTAATGATTTTAACAGATCATTTTTAATAAAAGAAATGGTGCGGAATATACAGTATACAGAAAAAGATGTTACAAAGAGAGAGAGAGAGAAATAAAAAAAGGAATAAAAATGAAAGTATTCAGCAAAGTCATGGGTTCTATGAGTCACAGCGGAGTTGAGAAACAGAAGATGGATCTGGACTGAGCTCTCTCTTGAAGTAAGTGCCATAAACCATCAAAGAGGTCAGATGAGCAGATATCTGGTGCTCTGGAATTTGAAGAGGACCTAAAAAAAATTACATCTGTGTAATGGGCAGTAGACATGTGCGGTTTGTTTTGTTCTGAATTAAAGGAGAACTATGAGGTCAGGGCTTTTCCCCAAAGTTCTCCTAAGGGTAACGGGAGGACACAAACTAGCGTCCTCCCGTCACCCAAAGCTCAGTATACCGCGAGCTACAGCTCGCGGTATACTGAGACGCCGCAGCCGGGACGGATCCCGACAATACTGTCTGGATCGACCCAGCTGCATGAGTGACAGCTGGCTCTGCCTACCTAGAGGCAGAGCCAGCTGTACCCGCCCCCTCCCCCGTCCGTTCCGCCAGTCAGCGCTGGAGGATCGGAGAGTGAAGGGGGAATTCCTGCAGGGAGCCGTGAGTGACAGTCATGGCTCTCTGCAGGCACAGGATCGAGAAGTGAGCGAGCGACAGTATGTGTTCGTTCTCTTCCCGATCTATTGAGCCGACCTGTGACAGTTTCATTGTCACACATCGGCTCCAACTATGAGGATGAGTGATTTTCACTCACCTCATAGGTCTCCTTTAAAATTCAGATGAATTTTCTGAAATTTGGACATTTCGATGCATCCGAGTTTTCGAATGAAAAAAATAACGAATCCAAATGTATCAGAATTTTCCAATAACGAAAATTTCAGATTCATCCAAAATATTTCCTGAATGTAATTCTGAATAAATTTGTGTTGTTAAATGTTAACATAAAAATAAAAACAGTGTGGAATCCCCTCGCCAATTCATACCGGACCCTTTAGGTCTGGTAGGAATTTTAGGAAGGACCCCATGTAAATAAAAAACAAGTGTGGGGTCCCTTGTAAAATCCCATACCAGACCCTTGATCCGAGCAGCAGCCTGGCAGAGCAGGAAAAGGAGGGACAAGCGTGCGCTCCCCCCCCTTCCTGCACCATACCAGGCCACATACCCTCAGCATGGGGAGGGTGCTTTGCCAGAGGGGACCCCAACTCAAACAAACTGACTTTCAGACCCAGGTCCCTACAATTAAATAATTAGTATTGGGGTGTCAAGACAACATTACCATCACACTCCACATTATGAAGTAATTAAAATGTTTGGAGATACACTCCATGGCCAAAAGTCTGTATACACCTGACCATCACATCTATATGACTATGTTGGACATCCCATTCCAAAACCAATAGTACTGTCTTCCTTTATACCTTAAAGTGCTGTGCAAACTGTTGGTGCCATAAAAACCCTGAATAATAATAATAATAATAATAATAAATAATTTGTACCTGTACCAACCTTCACTCTTCAGCGAATGCTTTACTCAAAGTTTTTGGAGGATGTCTGTGGGAATGTACCCATTTGTGAGGTCAGGTACTGATGGTGAATGAGAAGACCGGGCTTGCAGTTGGCATTCCAATTCATCCCAAACTTGTTCAGTAGGGTTGAGGTCAGGGGCAGACAGACATGTTGCCCCCGGGCAATATAAGATTATGGAACCTCCTTGTGCTCCCCCCCGTATAAAAGGCCCACCCACAAGCCCCACCAGTATAAACATTCTTGTGCTACAGAAAATATTTCTCCACACTATTTTTAAAATAGGGGGCCTATTCACTAAAAGATGAATTGCCGGGGAATTGGTAGCAGAATTTCAAAATCTGGACCAATCTAGGAAATGTGGAAAGTGAGCTAAATGGCAGAATGCACGGCAGACCTCAGATCAGCACAGTGGCGTCACAAGGGGGGTGCGGCCCGCACCTGGATGACACCCATTGCAGGGCTGACACCAAAATGATTGACAGTCATGCACGAGGTGACGACACAGGGGGGGTGTCACCCAGTCTGGAGACACCCGGCCTCGGGACGCCCCTGGATCAGCACCAGTGTATGGCAGACCTCAGACCAACACTAATGCACTGGAGACCTCAGACCAGAACCAATACACAGCAGACCATGGACCAGTAGACTGGACAGTTAGAATGACACATACACAACGACATCTGCGGGATCGGCCATCACACACACAGTCTGATGGGAGGACATTCCGTGGGATGTCACCCGCACATACATGTTAATGGACAGCTCCTTCCATGCCATCACACAATTGATCGCTCACCTTCAGCAGTTCCAGCAGGTGGGTGCAGCAGGCTGCCCCACAGGAGGCCAGGCCCCCAATGTGGAAGCATTTTAGTTCTCATGAAACTTGTTTACCAGGTTCAGGGAAAATAAACTGCATGGTGTCTTCATCTCCTGCTGTGTCCAATGGTTAGTGTATTCTCTCGTAGAGGGAGATAAACAAAAGAATCCTCAGAGCTCCCCAATTAAACATAATTTATTAAAAATAAAAACACACAGAACACTCACATGTAAATGTGCGCAATGAACCGGCGCATTCAGTATAGAATATATTCTTAGAGAAGGAACGGGTGCCAAAAATCAATCTGTATGAAGCCGTGAGGAAGTTGATGAGACATAATGCATAGGATGGAGTTCAGGTGACATTACGGAAAGTGAAACAGGAAGAGATGAGTGTTGAAGGCTTCGTATGGATTGATGATTTTTGCTGAGTTTATAAACCATTAGTAACCAATGCTGCTCACTAATGTGCCCCTATGCACCACGGGTGGGTTGAGTCTGTAGCGCTCACCCCCGAAGGAGCACTGAATGCCCGGCTCATCTCTAGTCTGTCTAGGGGTATGTTCTTCAGCTGCCCACCCATTAGCACTAACCACCCTTCTTCTACTGCCCATAAACTGATAGTAAAATGCTGAATAACCTTTTATTAAACATCTTCACTGGGGAGAGAGGTTATGGGGGTTCTACGCCTCCAGAGGTAACCAACAGGAGCTCCAGACTCACCAGACTTTGTAGGTATATCAGTGTAGGTCCACTTGGGAGGCAGAGGCCAGCAACTGATGTAGCAGACAGGCAGGATTGATACAGATCCTCAAGCAGGAGAGACACCGGCCATACTCCTGAAGTGCTCTTACTTCCAGGGTACTTCAAGAGACTGCATTGGTCCCGGTTCTCTTCCTCTATCAGCATCACAGGCATCCTCCATGTTGGAGGCCTCAGGGGAACCTCTTCCCTCACACCCATGCCCATGTCCACCCCAGCCCATGCCCACCCCAGGCCTCAGGTCTAGCCTGGGGGGCAGGCTGAACAGGACCCAGCCCTATTCCATGGCTGGTCCCGGCTAGTCTGAGCACATGGCAAATCTCACAAAAATAGGTACCCTATCCCAGCGTGTACCACTGGCTGAGAGGAACCCAGCGATTAGCTGTTGTACTGTACATACACTACATGCCCTTTCATTGGCTGTCCCGCAATATGACAGAGTCACGCTACGCCCAAGGGGGGTACAGGCAACGCCAGACACCTGGGATTAACCAGATAACTGCCACTATAAATCCAGCCAGGCTGACTACAGCCCCGGCTATCACTAAATGTCTAGTAGCCACATCATAGAAGCTGATGGGGACTACAAGTTCATTGACCCTGACCCGAAGCTCATCCCTACCCAGTGTACAGGACCAGAGAAGTTGTACTGTGCAACATCCATCCATACAGAAGAAGGATAAATACGAAGTAAAGACGTATAACAGAACAGTTAGTGAAAGTGAAAGTAACATTTTCCTCTTCTAGAAAATCTCCCATTTCCAAGAAAAGCCCCCAAAGCCGAGCACAGACGCCATCCTTAATACAAGAACAAACAGCTTATGGCAGATTCAGGATGGCAGTCCCATATGGAAACTTGTGGTCAGCTCCTGAAAACAGTGATCCATTGAGAAGAGCGAAACAGAGTCAGAGGTGTTATAAGCGATATAGCGGCAGCATGTTCTGAATCTAAGGCAGACATAAGTGCCGGTGTAATATCCCGCTCCGATAAAGACAAGAGCGTACTGCCAAGTTCCGAAGGTGTGGATTGGAGTCTTAAAGTAACATTTACATACCAGAGAAGAGTCCTAGGAGACTCCATACTGGAGAACAGGAACCGAAACTGGTGCCTATGTAGAAGAGCCCAATATATGTAATGTATAGAAATACGTTCAGGAACAGGAAGCGAAATAACAGAGTGTCAAGTGGCAGCTAAAATCATACACAGTGCTAATAGTTTTATGAAAGGGTCTTATTTGCGGACATTTTGTAACTCCACGCCACTCCAAGGTTTGCTCTGGTGTGGTAAAAAAAAATGATTCTTACCAATGTCAACGTTTCATAGGCATTATTATTATTATTACTATACAGGATTTATATAGCGCCAACAATTTGCACATGCATGATAAGCCATGGAATAGCTTTAGCATCAGGGACGTATTTCCCACAAGGCCAACCCAAGCCTCTGGGATGCAGGGAGTAGAGGGGCAGCAGGGAGTAGAGGGGCAGCAGGGAGTAGAGGGGCAGCAGGGGTGTGAAATTCCTATCTCCCGATGCCCGGGACATGCAGTTTAGGGCACCGGGCGGGTAGGGGTTTTCTACATTTAGCCCTGCTCTGGGCAAGCAGGGCTAAATGTTAGACATGTGCGATTCGTTTCGTTCCGAAACGAAATTCTGACAAATTTTCGGAAATTCAGATGTATTCGACTTCCGAATTACAGATATAACGAATGCGAACACATCCGAGTTTCCGAAATTCGTTAGCGGTAGTTCGTTCGAACGTTCGTTTCGTTTTAGTTTCTTATTCGTTTCGTTCGTTGCAGCAAAGTGACATTAGAGAAGGAGAAAAACATTTTTTCCCCCTCAAATGTCACTTTGCTGCAACGAACGAAACGAATAAGAAACTAAAACGAAACGAACGTTCGACCGAACTACCGCTAACGAATTGACTTTCACACCCGAATCCCGAAAAAGGAAATAGCACGAAATCAGAATCAAGACGAAACGAAACAATTTTTTTGCCAGTGCCCATGTCTACTAAATGTAGAGCGGGGAAGCTGCTGCTTGTTTTGTACAAGTGATCTCGGCGACGTTATGGAGGGGGGGTTGTTTTTTGGGGGCCCCTTAGTTCCAGTGAAGGGGACTCTTAAGGCATCAGCAAACCAAGACAATTTGGACAATTTCATGCTCCCAACTTTGTGGGAGGAGTTTGGGGACGGCCCCTTCCTGTTCCAACATGACTGCGCACCAGTGCACAAAGCAAGGTCCATAAAGACATGGATGGGGGAGTTTGGGGTGGAGGAACGTGACTGGCCGCACAGAGTCCTGACCTCAACCCCATAGAACACCTTTGGGATGAATTAGAGCGGAGACTGCGAGCCCCTCCCCCAACATCAGTACCTGACCTCACAAATGGTCCAACATTCCCATAGACACACTCCTAAACCTTGTGGACGCCTTCCCAGAAGAGGCGGAGCTGTTATATCGGCAAAGGGCGGAGCCGACCCAATACTGAACCCTACGGACTAAGACTGGGATGCCATTAGAGTTCATGTGCGTGTAAAGGCGTCCCGATACTTTTGGCAGTATAGCGCATGTCTAAACTAATGACCTGTACGGGCTTTTAAAGCATCGCCTACGGACAATTTGGGGTACTGTATTTTGTCGCCGTTTCACGGACGCGCATCATTTTTAACCCGGGCATGTTGGATATCCATTTACTTTTCGTAACCTCATCTTTTATATTTTAGAAAAAAAATGGGTACGATTTTGTGTTTTTTTTTGGGGGGGGGCGCTAAAATTAACTGAACTTGATGAAGACTTGCGCTAATATCGTACAACATAAAAATGTCGAATCGCAACCATTATATTCTACGGGGTCTCGGCTTTCAGAACATAGTTCATGTTTGGGGGGTTATAAGTCATTTCCAGGTCTAAATTGCGGGTTTAAAAAAAAAAAAAACAGGCCTT
>NW_017308447.1:3263-4293 GCF_000935625.1 Nanorana parkeri | reverse complement strand
ATAGAACACCTTTGGGATGAATTAGAGCGGAGACTGCGAGCCCCTCCCCCAACATCAGTACCTGACCTCACAAATGGTCCAACATTCCCATAGACACACTCCTAAACCTTGTGGACGCCTTCCCAGAAGAGGCGGAGCTGTTATATCGGCAAAGGGCGGAGCCGACCCAATACTGAACCCTACGGACTAAGACTGGGATGCCATTAGAGTTCATGTGCGTGTAAAGGCGTCCCGATACTTTTGGCAGTATAGCGCATGTCTAAACTAATGACCTGTACGGGCTTTTAAAGCATCGCCTACGGACAATTTGGGGTACTGTATTTTGTCGCCGTTTCACGGACGCGCATCATTTTTAACCCGGGCATGTTGGATATCCATTTACTTTTCGTAACCTCATCTTTTATATTTTAGAAAAAAAATGGGTACGATTTTGTGTTTTTTTTTGGGGGGGGGCGCTAAAATTAACTGAACTTGATAAAGACTTGCGCTAATATCGTACAACATAAAAATGTCGAATCGCAACCATTATATTCTACGGGGTCTCGGCTTTCAGAACATAGTTCATGTTTGGGGGGTTATAAGTCATTTCCAGGTCTAAATTGCGGGTTTAAAAAAAAAAAAAAACGGCCTTGGCAGCGAAAGGGTTAACACACGCCTCTCACCTCCCTCACAGCATGGACCCAATGACTATTTTATGTCTCATGAAACCCGTCTCCCAGCTTCAGGGATAATAAACTGCATGGCGTCTTCATCTCCTGCTGTGTCCAATGGTCAGTGTATTCTCTCCTACAGGGAGATGAACATAAAATCCCCAGTGCTCCCCACTCACATGTAAATGAACCGGCGCATTCAGTATAGAATATATTCCCAGAGAAGGAACAGGCTGCAAACATTACGTTGTATGAAGCCCTGAGGAAGTGGAAGAGAATAGGAACAGATACCGAGAATGACACCCGGCATACAGGACAAGGGAAGTGGTACTGATCAGAGTCCATACATACAGAATAAGAACAGATACCGAGAATGACAC
>NW_017308447.1:0-3116 GCF_000935625.1 Nanorana parkeri | reverse complement strand
GGCCAACCTGCTTCCTTCGTCGATTTCCAGAAAGAGGACGTCCCTCAGCCCTCGCAGTTCCTTCCCATGTGGCTCCTCCCGGACACCTGACTCCCACATCCAATCAGGTAAGAGCAGCTATTCCCATTTCTTTTTTTTAACCCTTTCTCCCGGGACTATTCCTCCCCCCAGTCATGTAGCCCCTCCGCTTAGTCTCTCCGTGTCTGTCTGTAAACTAAACATGAGATTGTAGTCCATACCGGGAGCGAGCTGGAGTGGTGACTACTTTACGACACACACAGGGACCATGGGGAACAGACGTAGCCCCCTCCAGAAGGAAGGACAGTGTCAGAGATGATTGGAGGATCTGCAGCCGAGTGATACACAAATAAGATACATTGTTGTTCAGAGTTACGGGACTTGAATGTATTTTTAGGATTTCATTCCTGAGTTTAGTGTCATTTTCATTCAGTACAATGTACAGTACTTGATTCTAAACAAGAACAAGTTGTTAAATGGAAAGTTGGCATATAAGCAATTGTAGATAATGGGGCGTATACTATTAGACATTAAGGGAGATAAGAAGGATATGGGTGTCCTTATGAGGTTTCATGAGGGGAATGATGCACCGGATATACAGTATATAGCTATATACTCCAAAGGGAAAAGGAGAGACATCTGGTTTATTAAGTCTTCTGTATTTATTTATCTAGCAGTGACAGCGGAGACGCCTTTGTATTTAAAATCTGGACCCGTGGTGAAATTGCATAAAGGTAATGGCTGCATGTAAAGGTCTGGACACCTTTGGATCTATGTGTTGTTATTAAGAAGGAAATGGTTGTTACATATGGGGAGTTAGTTAAGGTATGAACTGTATGTATATTTTATATTTATATGATTAAGCCTACAAATCATGTGTAGCGCTCACCCCCGAAGGAGCCGCTGGATGATCGGGTCTTCCAATAGCCTGTCTAGGGATTATTAAAACACATGGCTGCCCCAATAGCACTTACCACTTCCAGTGGTTACCGACAGATTGAAGTCCAGATAATACCTCCAAGATGATTCTCTTTTATTTCTGAACTCCAGGGAGAGAGGGGGAGGGTCAGGCACATCCAGGATGCAGATAGACTCCTTGTAACAGAGCAAAGTAACTGCTGCCATCACAGACTTGGACCTTTAAGCCATACAGGCAATCTGTGTGGAGAACTTCTGGCAAGCAGTACTGTCAAGGGTCTTGTTCAGGTTCAACTCAGACATGAGTGGCTGACCACTGGGCCTCCAGGCTCAGGCCCCAGTGTCCAGGCCTAGGCCCCTGGCTTAGGCCTAGTCCATTCTCTCTCTTCAGCAGCAAGCATCCTGCCCACAGGCCAGGAGGGCCCTGGGGCGGGGAAGGAAGAGACTGTTGCATCAGCCACACTCAGCATTTATCTCCTCTCCCAGCATGCATCACTGTTACTGTCCTGCAGTGATTGGCTGGGAGACATAAATGCCCAAAGCACTCCTCATTGGCTGTTCTGCCCTGTGTGGTGCCACACCCAGTAAAAGGCAGATACAGCTTCACAGATTGTTTTGTCACAGTTGAACTGAACATAGACTATAGAAATATATATGATCTAGCACTCCTTTTTAGCAAGGTGCTACACATGTAAATAGGATGTCCAGGTGGATAATAACAAAGTCCAAATCCCATTCGCACTGCCACGGTCTCAAGTCCATTTATTTTTTTTTTTAAGCATATAGTTTTTATTCAGATTTGTCATAAAAAATACAGAACAAAATACATATCATAGTACATTCTGCATCCTGACTTGCACACTTGCAGTTCTGTGACATACAACTGGAGATGACATGTGATACAGTAGTACATTGATATAGTGCTAACTATATAGAAATGTATTGCCTTCAGTAATAATGCAGAGGTATAACAGTCTTAATTCAAGGCCAACAAACAAACAAAAACAAGACTCGCAATCACCTTTAGATTTAGCAGAATCGTTCGTACACTGTGGGAGAAGGGACCAGCAGGAACATAGGGAATCCCGACAAAATCACGTATGGTGGCAGGGCAACAGTAGGACTTCTAACTGCAGTTTCAGACATGAATTGACGTTTACATTGTAGGGAGTCGTTAAAGGACGTCAAGGGCACCCAACGATCTATTTAATTTGGATGTGTGGTACCAAACCGTATCCTTAAACAAGGATACCATCTCTTTCAATTGAGTCGCTTGCAAGGTCGACACCATAAATGGGGTCCAGGTGTCGAAGAATTTCTCTGTGTAGGTGCAATTGTATTGGGCATCTAGTTTATCTAGCGACATCAGTCTATTAAGTAGGTCTGTAAGTTGTTGCAAGGAAGGTGGGGCAGGTATCAGCCAATTTGTTAGAATGGCCTTTTTCGCCGCTAATATACACAGGTGTTCCCACCTGGTGAGACGTTTGGTCCGTGGAACGCACGGAGGGCCCGGGGTGTGAAAAAGGCATAGAATTGGTTCCCTTTGCCTATGGATACCCGAAAGGTTAGCCATGTAAGAAAGTATGTGCGACCAGAACCTTGATATGTGTGGGCACAACCAGATCAAATGTTCCAGATTCGGGTATGGGGCATGACATTTAGGACAAGATGTCAGCCATTCAGGAGGGGTGGCCCTGTATTTTAAGTTGAAGGCGTAGTAAGCTCTGTGGACAATTTTGAATTGAAGTTCCCTCCAATTTTCACTAATTATAGCCTTCCGCACCGAGAGCCAGCCTGAGAGTAACAAACTGTCTGTCTCCTCCGGTGATACCTGGAGGAATGCAGCCCATTTTACGACATGTGTGTGGAGAGTAGCAGGGGGATCCGTCCAGTGGGCGGAGCGGATGGTGTGTACAATGGTAGACAAGGACATTTTCGTGGTCAGCGATGACACCAGGGACCTGAAGGGACCTGCAGAGGGCAGAGACCAGGGCAGTGGGAGGTTCTTAGAGATAAAATGCTGTATTTGAGCGTATTGAAGAAAATGTGTGCAGGGGAGTCTATAAGTGGCCCTTAATTCCTCAAATGGTTTGCAACGGCCCCTAGAGTTTAATAAATCCCCAAGTTTGCTAATACCTCTTATTCTGACTCCGATCGTTGTGATAGCGATATATCCCTTG
>NW_017308446.1:185920-196071 GCF_000935625.1 Nanorana parkeri | reverse complement strand
CCACCATCTTGCCTGAGAAGAGTCAGATCCATGTTTTCTAACACCATCCAATACATGGCAATCTTGAGTTTGAGATGGGTTCTAAAGATGGACATTGCTTTTGAAAGAATGCTTTCACGTGTCCCATTTCATTCATTAGAGACAATGTCCCTTCCTTTACACCCTAACCACCTCTACAGATTATTTTGATCAATATTGATGGAAAATCTTATAACACTTTCTTCCTTCCCTACCACTCCCTGCGTCCTTTCATTAATGCATCCTTCTCAAGGCCATTAACTTTTTTCACCTTCTCATATAGCCCCCATCTATCTACCCCAACCATTCACCGTCTCATATAACCCCCATCTACCCCAACCATTCACCTTCTCATATAACCCCCATCTACCTACCCCAACCATTCACCTTCTCATATAGCCCCCATCTATCTACCCGAACCATTCACCTTCTCATATAACCCCCATCTACCTACCCCAACCATTCACCTTCTCATATAGCCCCCATCTATCTACCCCAACCATTCACCTTCTCATATAACCCCCATCTACCTACCTCAACCCTTCACCCACCTTCTCATTATAGCCCCCAACTACCTACCAGGGATCCATGCGATATTAAGGATGCTTGCCATGCGATACTACACAGCAGGGGTAGGCAAACTCCGGCCGTCCAGCTGTAGTGAAACTACAAGTCTCATCATGTATCTACCTCTGGCAGTCATGCCTGTGGCTGTCAGAGTCTTGCAATGCCTACTGGGATCTGTAGTTGCACCATAGGTGGAGGGCTGGATACCCCTGCAGCTTACACTGCTTGTACATTATGTATGTCTTGTAATTCCTGTACATGTTTGTATTACCCCCTCCAAAAGATATAGTCTGCACACTTGTTAAAAAATCACAGCTTGCTTCAGAAGACATCACGCCTTCGCAAACGTGCGACTGGCACGGCGGATCTGCCTGGTAATTGGCATTCAGTGTGAATTAAGCGGAGATCACTGCCATCCAGTGTTTGTCACAGCGAGCTTGTTATTCCTCAGGCCCCCTACTACAGCGAGACGTCTTCCATGCCACAGATTGTACGCCGAGGAAAGCGGGACAGGGGCCAGGCCGACATGGCTACCACTCCTCGGCATTACTCACCGCTCTATTTGTGCCGTGCGCCAGAGTCACGCGCAACCCTGACAGCTGCTGTGTGCAATAGGGAACACGTGTGAAAGCAACATGTATGGCACGTTTAAAAGGGGTCACGTCAACCCTGGTGCAGCACAGGCATCTGGAGCAGGGGGTGGACAAACACCGCCCCTCCAGCGGTGGTGGAACTACAAATCCCATAAGGAATTACAACACTGACGGTCACGACTCCCAGGGGCAGATGCATGATGGTATTTGTAGTTGCAGTGTTGCTGAGGAGCTGACGTTTGGCTAACCCTAATCTAGAGGGCGCTTGCTTATATTTTTGGAAATCCCTCCATGCGGGAGATCCAAAATCCCAGAAGAGGAGTAAGGATGGAAATGTGCAATCTGCTACTGCTGACTTGGTTCTGGAAGTGCAATATCAGTGCAGCAAGTCACTGGCCTGCAACAGGCCAGTGGCTCATCGGGGTGGCGGGGACGGAAGGGCCGGTGACGGAAGGGTCGGAGGGCCGGTGACGGAAGGGTCGGAGGGCCGGTGACGGAAGGGTCGGAGGGCCGGTGACGGAAGGGTCGGAGGGCCGGTGACGGAAGGGTCGGAGGGCCGGTGACGGAAGGGTCGGAGGGCCGGTGACGGAAGGGTCGGAGGGCCGGTGACGGAAGGGTCGGAGGGCCGGTGACGGAAGGGTCGGAGGGCCGGTGACGGAAGGGTCGGAGGGCCGGTGACGGAAGGGTCGGAGGGCCGGTGACGGAAGGGTCGGAGGGCCGGTGACGGAAGGGTCGGAGGGCCGGTGACGGAAGGGTCGGAGGGCCGGTGACGGAAGGGTCGGAGGGCCGGTGACGGAAGGGTCGGAGGGCCGGTGACGGAAGGGTCGGAGGGCCGGTGACGGAAGGGTCGGAGGGCCGGTGACGGAAGGGTCGGAGGGCCGGTGACGGAAGGGTCGGAGGGCCGGTGACGGAAGGGTCGGAGGGCCGGTGACGGAAGGGTCGGAGGGCCGGTGACGGAAGGGTCGGAGGGCCGGTGACGGAAGGGTCGGAGGGCCGGTGACGGAAGGGTCGGAGGGCCGGTGACGGAAGGGTCGGAGGGCCGGTGACGGAAGGGTCGGAGGGCCGGTGACGGAAGGGTCGGAGGGCCGGTGACGGAAGGGTCGGAGGGCCGGTGACGGAAGGGTCGGAGGGCCGGTGACGGAAGGGTCGGAGGGCCGGTGACGGAAGGGTCGGAGGGCCGGTGACGGAAGGGTCGGAGGGCCGGTGACGGAAGGGTCGGAGGGCCGGTGACGGAAGGGGGTCGGGGGGGAGACTGCCCTGGAACATGACCTTCAACAATGAGCATGTGTGAAGCTCTGGACTCACCTGTGCCATCGTGGCTGTACACCAGACAGGTGATGTTGGCTTTGGCTTCGCTTGTTACCTGTAACACAAACACAGGGGGGCGGGGTCAGTTGAGAAGAAACAATCCATATACAGATGACCCAAAAAGATGTCACCGCCCTAAATGTCTGTTACCAATAACAACCAGAACCCGTTTTTTCTTTCCCAGTGCACGGGTGGAAAAAAAAAAAAACGGGGTCCGTATTCCGCTGTTATAGAGTCCGGTGGGGATTTGATTGGCTGCTAAGGACTAGGAATGCACCGATGCCGGTTTTTCCGGTATGGAGTAACGATATTTTTTTTGTGGTACTCACCGAGTACCGGTGCTGTGTGCCCCGATTATCAGCAACTCGGGCGGCAGATCATGACCAGTCGCCCGGCTTCCTGATTGCCTGGGAAGCCGACGTTCTAGGGAAACCCCACCGTGTTCACTTGCCGAGGCTGCCTGACCGATCAAGAGACCGGATCATTACGCGCCGCCCGGCTTCCCTATTGGTTAGGAAGCCAGGCTGCCAAGTGCCTAGCCAATCAGGAAGCCGAGCGGCATGTCACGACCCGCCTCCCTTATTGGCTAGGAGGCCGGCTTCACTTGCTGCTGGCAGTCTGGCTTCCAATTAGGAACCCGGATGGCACGTAATGACCCGCCTCCCTAATTGGTCAGGAAGCCAGACTGCCTAGGAACAAGCCGGCTCCCCAGCCAATCAGGAAGCCGGGCAGGACATCATGACCCGCCTCCCGGTTTCCTGATTGGCTAGGAAGCCAGCTTCACTTGTTGGTAGACAGCCTGGCTTTGTAACCAATTAGGCAGCTGGGCGGTACGTCATGACCCGCCTCCCGGATTCGCTTCCCTTGTTGCTAGGCAATGTGGCTCCCAAGGTGTGTCCCTTTTAGAGTGTAAGCCCTCAGGGGCAGGGCCCTCCTCGCCATCTTGTCTTGAATTGTATTGTGATTGTAATGTCTTCCTTATATTGTACAGCGCCGCGCACACTGTTGGCGCTCTATACACCCCCGTATAATAACAAGTACTAATCTGAACACTTGTTCTGCGTCAATGGACGTCATTTACAAAGCTGTGCGGCATTCAAGGCTTACGGACTGGCACTCCGGGCATGCCGAATCTTTCCCTTACCAAGTGATGAGGGCAAAACTTCTTCAGAACTCCGTTATTCTCGTTCTCATTGATTCTCCGCTGGTCATAGATCCTGAGGACAGAAAACCAGCGTCAGGTATCACACAAATCACTGCTGACTGGTCTGGTCTCCGCCCCCTCCTGTAATAAAGACCGCTCACTGCTGCTCTCTCTCCTTGTGCAGGGTGATGGTCTCGTCTCCGCCCCCTCCTGTAATAAAGACCGCCCACTGCTGCTCTCTCCTTGTGCAAGGTGACTGGTCTTGTCTCCGCCCCCTCCTGTAATAAAGACCGCTCAGTGCTGCTCTCCCTCCTTATACAGGGTGACTGGTCTCGTCTCCTCCCCCTCCTGTAATAAAGACCGCTCACTGCTCCTCTCTCTCCTTGTGCAGGGTGACTGGTCTTGTCTCCGCCCCTTCCTGTAATAAAGACCGCTCACTGCTCCTCTCTCTCTTCTTGTGCAGGGTGACTGGTCTTGTCTCCGCCCCCTCCTGTAATAAAGACCGCTCACTGCTCCTCTCTCTCCTTGTGCAGGGTGACTGGTCTTGTCTCCGCCCCTTCCTGTAATAAAGACCGCTCACTGCTCCTCTCTCTCTTCTTGTGCAGGGTGACTGGTCTTGTCTCCGCCCCCTCCTGTAATAAAGACCGCTCACTGCTCCTCTCTCTCCTTGTGCAGGGTGACTGGTCTTGTCTCCGCCCCTTCCTGTAATAAAGACCGCTCACTGCTCCTCTCTCTCTTCTTGTGCAGGGTGACTGGTCTTGTCTCCGCCCCCTCCTGTAATAAAGACCGCTCACTGCTCCTCTCTCTCTCCTTGTGCACATGAAAAACAAGCCCCTCACCTGACAAACTGGTCGCGGCCACCCACTGCGAACTGGTGGGTGTTGGCGGGATTGACATATATGGTGTACAGTCCGATCTTCTTCTCCTTCTCCTTGGTGACAACCAGCCGCCTGTGTGCGAGAGAATACAAAGGAGGACGAGGTGTTACATCGTGCAACGCACCGCTCTGGTGTACTACGCCGGAGGGATTTGTACTCACGATGCGGGCCGGTCTTGCCGAAGGTCGATGGTGAACACCACGGCATCCTCACCGGCGGACAGGAACGTACACGGGGAGTCTGGTTCTAGGGCGAGCTGGGCAGGAGGCAAAAACACACACAGAGGGTTAAGATCCGGGACAATCCCGCACACCATTATATCGCAGGATCATTTAGTGATCATGTGACCACTAGGTCAGCTATGACACAGACTTCAACCTGCAGGTGAACGCTGCCACCTTCAGGCTGCCCTGGCATCTGCAGGTTCGCCTGTTTAATGCTTTATTTTTTTTTAAATATTTTGTAGTGAAAAACAAATAACACATTATTTGGCCTATATATCTGGCGTTCTGCTTATACAGTTGCGTGGATAATGACGAGGACATTACACAGAAAGGACGGGGCTGCGTACCTTGTGAGAGGCTCCTTTGTGCTGGGCCACCCTCTTTGTAGTCTTGCAGCACTGGGTTGCGGAGAGCTCGGCGACGCGTACCTGCCCGTCGCGGGCGCACATGGCGATGGTGGAGTCTCCGCTGTTGGGCAGGAATTTCGCCTGATGGGAAAGGGAACAAGGTGAGAGAGACTTCCCGGGGAGAGAGGTCAGTCATTACCGCGCCTCAAAAGAAGACCCGAGGGCCGAAGCCTGAAATTTGCCAGTTCTCAGGAGGTAGCGGTCGTTGGAGGCGGAGCTGCCACGGAGAGGACCGTGTCACACCACTGATCCTGTCAATGGGGGCAACGTGCCAGGAACAGGACGGCCGAGGAGAGCGCACACGTGGTCCTGCATTGCTGTCCCCCTAGCTGGCCCAACCAACCCCTTCCTGTCCACAGTGCCCCCAGGTTGCTAAGACCCGGGCTCGGAGATATGAGAGGTCCAAACTTATCTCCCGGCCAAGATCTTGGCAACCTGGAACACCCAGCTTCCCGTTCAGCTCCTGGTGACCAGCGACGTCACTGGTTGCCAGGATCTGTGGCTGGCGTCCCATTCAGCTTTGTGACGTCACTTGTTGCCAGGATCTGTGGCTCTGGCGTCCCATTCAGCTTTGTGACGTCACTTGTTGCCAGGATCTGTGGCTCTGGCGTCCCATTCAGCTTTGTGACGTCACTTGTTGCCAGGATCTGTGGCTCTGGCGTCCCATTCAGCTTTGTGACGTCACTTGTTGCCAGGATCTGTGGCTCTGGCGTCCCATTCAGCTTTGTGACGTCACTTGTTGCCAGGATCTGTGGCTCTGGCGTCCCATTCAGCTTTGTGACGTCACTTGTTGCCAGGATCTGTGGCTCTGGCGTCCCATTCAGCTTTGTGACGTCACTTGTTGCCAGGATCTGTGGCTCTGGCGTCCCATTCAGCTTTGTGACGTCACTTGTTGCCAGGATCTGTGGCTCTGGCGTCCCATTCAGCTTTGTGACGTCACTTGTTGCCAGGATCTGTGGCTCTGGCGTCCCATTCAGCTTTGTGACGTCACTTGTTGCCAGGATCTGTGGCTCTGGCGTCCCATTCAGCTTTGTGACGTCACTGGTTGCCAGGAGCTGAGCGGGTTGCTCTGGCTGGCGCCCCATTCAGGTCCTGTGACGTCACTGGTTGCCAGGAGCTGAGCGGGTTGCTCTGGCTGGCGCCCCATTCAGGTCCTGTGACGTCACTGGTTGCCAGGAGCTGAGCGGGTTGCTCTGGCCGGCGTCCCATTCAGCTCTTGTGATGTCACTGGTTGCCAGGTAAGAGGTAGCCGCCTTGGCCATAGTCCTGCAGGGGGCGCCTATCCTGCCTCTGTATCGCTTGGGTTGTCGACTGAAAAGTGAAGCCGACAGCTCAGCCCTGCAGAGGAGATCGGGGAAATCTCCCGGTGTAATGTGCTGTGTCCAGAGCTCGGGGTGCTCCTGATAATAAGAGCTCAACACCCGGCTGTCACAGAACTCAGATGATTACCCCGGGAGAGCGGCGTACTTCCTGTGTAACCTGCGGGACTGAGCTGTCCGCTCCATCTAGTAGGAAGGCCCCCACCGAAAAGAGAATCCCAGAGCGCCCCCAACAAATGGTATGTGTACCCCACGACCTGCAAGAGCCAAACATGGCCGAAGGTAGAGAGGATAGATGACAGCAGTGGATGATGGGGGTGATTATTCTGTATGAAGAGAAGGGAATCTAGATGGGTGGTGCTGAACCCGCAGTCCTCGGTCTCCGGTGAATTCCCGGAGACATTCTATTTTATCTTTTTCACACTTCCTGACAATTCCCCTCCCCAGCCTCCGACCATCTCCCGGGGGACACCCAGCCTCCGACCATCTCCCGGGGGACACCCAGCCTCCGACCATCTCCCATGGGACACCCAGCCTCCGACCATCTCCCATAGGACACCCAGCCTCCGACCATCTCCTGTAGTATGTCTGCAGCTATACTGACTTTAAAGTGCATGTCTAGCCAAAAACTTGGGCAAAGAGCAGGGCGGGGCTAAAACCCCAAATCAAACTTCCTGTACTGGAGACTCGACAGGAAATGATGCGATGCACATCCCCCCCATCTCAGACACAGGTGTCCCCACTGGAAGATTTCCCCTCTATCCCTGCTCTGAATCAATTCCCATTTCCTGTCTCGGTGACAATGGACACCAGGACAAATAAAGAGGGTGACTACTCCTGGGAAGGCAGAGCAATACAAATCTGACCGGGGCTCCAATTCTCTTACATTCCATCCAACACTGAAAAGAAAAAACCTCTCATTACACCTAAAACACCGATATAGAGATATTCGGACAATCAACCCAACACATTACATTTTAGGAGGTTGTGTCCATATGAAAAGGTGCACGGCATCCCTGATGAGACCCTGGTATGGACGAATCACACCGAGCCTGCCGCAGCTCATGCAATTCGGGGATGATGCAGATGTACATAGACCCTCACACGCTGCACCCCTACGGCCTATGTTCTCTATCTACAGAACGAAAGCAGGCGGCAGTTTCCCACAATGCACACGGTTCACCCCCAGGGCCGACTTTAAAAACAGTACAAAGTTCAATATTGCCACACAGAGTCTGGATAAATATTAACTTATTTGCCTAAAAAGTAAAAAACGCATGGTGGCTGGCAGTCTGTGCACAACGGACGAAGCAGAAAGCCCCGCCCTTAAGTGGTGGGGGCGGGTCCTTTCTACTAAACTCGCTGCACTCTTTATAGCAGGGCTAGCAAACCTCCGACCCTCCAGCTGTGGGTGGAACTACAAATCCCATGATGCATCTCTCTTGGGGAGTCATGTCCGTGGCTGTTAGACTCTTGCAATGCCTCATGGGATTTGTAGTTCCACCCCACAGCTGGAGAGCCGGAGGTTTGCTACCCCCTGCTTTATAGTCTTCTCTCCCTGGCCTTCTGCTGCTTTGAGTTATTACTCCCCAACAGGCTGATTTCTATATCCTCTGCCCAGCCTACAGCTGGCTGACAGCCATTCACAGGGCATTGCCATCACTAGATGAAGCCAAGGGGCATAGCCAATTCCTTTGCTACTGAGCGCCACCTGGTGGCCAGCGAGCAGATAACAGCGCTGCGGTGCCTACCTGAAACACGTTGCTTTTGTGGCCGCTCTCGAACTCCAGGACGGGCTTCCTCCTCACCCAGTCCCAGACCACCACCTTGAGGTCATCGCTGCCGCTGGCCAACCAGGTGCCCCTCTGGTTGAAGTGCAAGGTGTTGACGCAGCCGAGGTGCCCGTCCAGGCCGTGCAAGAGGCGGAACCTCTGGACGAAGCCGCGCGCCCCGCAGGCGTCGTAGATGAAGCGCCGGCTGGTTCCGATCTCCCTGTGGCGGAGCGCGCGGAGGGCTCGCCACCGGGGCCTGGGCAGGGGCGTCTTCTCGGACGACACCCAGTCTTCCAGCGCCCTCTCGTCGTCGGAAGAGTCCTGGTCGTTGTTGGCTCGCTTTTTTTGGCCTCGCTTGCGGAGGCGGTCTTCCTCCTCCTCCTCGTCTTCCTCCTCGTCCTCCGAGTGCGAGCGGTCGTTGCCGCGGTTTTCGTCGTTGATGGAATAAAGTCCGGTGTCGTCCATACTGTCAGAGTCCTTGTCCTCCCCGGAGCTCTCCGAGCTGCTCCCAGGACTTCTCCTTCCCTTCTTCTGTCCCGGACATGTCTTCTGGGCTGCTGGAGAAGCTTCCTGAGCGAGAGAGGAACCAACAAAACGTGTGAGACAAAGAGAAGCCGAGAGGACCGGCAATAAAACATCAAACGTATGCCCAGGGGGGTCTTGTTGGGACCGTTACGGCCACCCGGGGAGTGGTCAGCAAACCAGTCGCCAACGATAACCGAAGGGCCCGGTGTGCCAAGATGGTGGGACAGAGAGGAACCCATGCAGTGAACTCCCAGTTATCCAACACCCAACTGGGACTGTAGGTGCCAGATAACTGGAGTTTCTGGTTGCCTGAGATAATGGAGGCAGCCGGGAGCAATAGGCAGCCTGCTATTGGCTATTTTAAAATTGCAATAACAGCAGGCTAGCTAGTGAAGCCCCGCCCACTGAGCAGAGGAGCGACCCCGAGAGGGAAAGTTCTCTTTCAGGTCCGCGCCTCTGCTCAATGGGCGGGGTTTCAATCACCAGCCTGCTATGGGCCATTTCAAATTGCAATAGCCAATAGCAGGCTGGCTGTTGGAACCCCAGCCATCGAGCAGAGCAGCAGCCCGGAGAAAAAAAAAAGCTCTCTCTCCGGCCCGATCCTCTGCTTGGTGGGCTGGAACAATAGCCAGCCTGCTATTGGCTATTTCAAATTGCAACAACAGCAGGCTAGCTAGTGAAGCCCCGCCCACTGAGCACAGGAGCGACCCCGAGAAAGAACGTCCTCTCTCAGGTCCGCTCCTCTGCTCAGCGGGCGGGAACAATAGCCAGCCTGCTATTGGCTAGTCCAATTTGAAATGGCCAATAGCAGGCTGGCTGTTGAAACCCCGGCCATCGAGCAGAGCTTTTTTAGGGCTGTCCACCCCAGTTTTATTCAGTTTAATAAAACCTTAATATATTTTATATAGTAAACTCCAAGTTATCCAGCACCCATGGGGATCGGTGGGTGCCGGATAACTGTAGTTTCCGGTTACTTGAGAATTAATAGTAACTCTCAAGCAGCCATCCCCACGGCACTCCACAGCCCAATTCATCTACCGGCTAGCTTCCAAAGCCAACCGGTGAATAGAGGCAACCTGGAGCAATAGCCAGCCTGCTATGGCAATAGCAGGTTGGCTAGTGAAGCCCTGCCCACTAGCAGAGGAGCAGCCTTGAGAAAGAAAGTTCTCTTTCAGGTCTGCTCCTCTGCTCAGCGGGCGGGAACAATAGCCAGCCTGCTATTGGCCATTTCAAATTGGACTAGCCCCAGACATCATCCCAGAGGCAGATGCATGATGGGAATTGTAGGCTCACCAAGCCCTGGTCTAGGTAGTATGTCATGTGACCTTTCTAAGCTTCCTTTAACTTACGGAGCGGGTCGGGCAGACGGGACGGGGTGTGTACCGGGGACTCTCCG